>NW_026962012.1:6641081-6943470 GCF_032445375.1 Bacillus rossius redtenbacheri | reverse complement strand
CTTTTAATAATCTTTTGTGCACAACTCATTTGTATTAATTTTTGTTTTGTTTTTAATAATCAATCTTTTTCTGAGCTCGACTTACGACAAAGATTTTGGGAAAATCTTGGTAATGAAAAGATTTTCCATCCGGCCACCATCATTTGAATTTGATGATTATTTTGGCACTTTCAGTCTGTAGTTGTTTTAATTTAAAATCCCCCAAGGGCCACATTTGTTTATTGTACCCAATAAACACAAATAACACAATCTGGCCCCTATACAGTCAACTGAGTTAAGTACATGAAACAGGACGGATATGAAACTGCTAGCGATGATCTTGCAGTCTTCCAGTCTTGCCAGCTGCACAATGCCACAGAGACATACTTAAACAGACAAATGGGATATTTCCGTAACGGATGATCGAGCAGGAGTTACCTTTCAAGACAGTGCTGAGACACGTTCATGAACGGAAAACCAAAATCTGTCAACCCTTTCAAGTCCACAAACGGACGTTCCAATGTGTGGCAAGCAGGCTCTCACAGCTGAAGGTAGCAGTTCCGTAAGTGCAGGCAGTTCCAGCAGGTGGAGGATGAAAACAAGTCAAGGCATCGAGAGTTCTGAGGTGGGTCGGTGACTGGGTGACGGCTGACTATCACAGCTGCAGAGCCCTCTTTTATTGCACATCTGGTCGGAAGGAGCATAAACAATGGAGAGCGATAGCAGCTCCTATTGGTGGCACATGTTGAGTATTAGGTAGTGTAGGAAGGGGAAGAGGTACTGCCTCCCCCCTTCCCCCTCATACAGCAGAAGAGACTCATGATCCAAGGTAAAGCAGCAGCCCTGGGCCGGGCGTGCATTGGGATGGTGACCAAAGACCAAGGAGTTGCAGCACCAGGGCTAACAAAGATGGGCGGCCCATGCCGTGGTCTTGAAGATGGAGAGAGAGATGTGGGACAAGGAAATTGATGCATGTTGACAGTTGCATGCGCAACACGCGTCAGATAACAAAACCACACACACACTAATTAACAATGGATATGATTTAAACATCAGCCGTGGAAAATAATTAATAAGGTAGCTAAGTTACTTCACATTTCATGGTGCCTGAACGCTGTTGAACATACACTTGTTATACACACACTATTCGCCCAGTTCACTTAATTACGTAACACAGTGTGGAAGGAAGGAGGTGAGTGGGAGGGAGGATGAGCGGTGTTTTATAACGGCCACGCTTAGATCCGACTGCACAAAGGGCCCCTCAACGTTATAGTAAGGGACCATCTTTGCCTGGAGTGATTTCATGAAACCATGGAAACCAAAATCATGATGGGAACTCAAACCTAGGTCTTAATATGTGAGTCCAGTGTCTTACCACAGCACACTTCGCTCCATTTTGGAGAATCACCCAGCCCAAAAGTGCACGCTTATGGAAATTGGTAATCACTCATGTGAAGATTGATATCACTCACATGCTGATCACATGACATTCTCCTTATCTGCAGCATGGTTGGTACCTTTGTAAGCTAACAGATATTCTTGTTTCTAGAATACACCGCAGTCAATCCCACTAGGATATAAGCATATGGTGTAAAATACCACAAACAATATAATTGGGGGATGTTCAAATTATTCATACAGCAAATTTAAAGAAAATTACCTCATCTTACTTGATTATATACAGGGCTAAGTTGAAATTTTTCTACTTTTTTCATAAATGCAAAAATATGATAATATTAAAAAGAACGTATACTTAAGTTTTTTATATAATTTGAACTGGTTTCATACAGTTTAGCATTAGAATAATAAACTATAAACAGCAAGACGAAACTAAATATTCTGCATCGTAGTTTCTGACGAATCTAAATAGTTTAGTGAAGTTATAGCCAACATATAACTGCATATAGATTATTAAAACATGTAAATAAATAAGTAAACGTCACAGGATCAGGGCCATTGAGACAGGCCCGGGCTCCAAGGTGACAAGGGTGAGTTTCAAGATTGTTAATACAATTCATAGGAAACCTTACAAGTTGTGAGATACGTGGAGACTACATTTACAGTTATGGCCATGGTAAAATTTACAAGTTTTTAACTATGTTTTTTTTTTTAAATGTTCAGTAAAAAAAAAGTTGTGCATTAAGTAATGGGGAGAGACCCAACCAAATTATATGCCCCGGCCTTAGCTCCTCTGGACGGCCCTGCCCAGGATGCAATAAACGCAGCCATTACCTTGGCAATACTTGGAGGAAAAGTGCTGGATAGCTTCATCCACTTCAATGGAACTCCTCAGCATGAGCAGGTTTGGAACTACAGAGTACAGCGTCTGCACGAAGTGGCGGGCATTGTGCCGTTCCACATCAATGTATTCTTCTCCAACCTTCACAACAGATTAGTTCAAGGAGGAAATTATATATAAATGTATATAAATATATATATATATATGTGTGTGTGTGTGTGTGTGTGTGTGTGTGTGTAAACACGCACACATACACACACATATACACACATACACACACATACACACACACAAAATAGAACTTCATTAACACGGATCAACTGGGGCCAGGGCCAATACAAGTTAACGAAAATCCAGGTTATCCAGAGAATGAGAGAAAAATTATAAAAACGACCATTTATGTAATTACCTAAAAATTTTTAATGGAGTTTACACAATAAAAGTAAAAACTAGTCAATAGTAAAAAAGGCAGTGAGCTTTTTCTGCCCCAGTTTTGTGTATCATTTCAAGCAGAACGATCTCGGATCCACATTACCATTAGAAGCTCGTTGGGCGATGTTTTGGCTTGACTCTCGGAATAATCCATTAATTTATCTATGTTCCTACTCCACTCAACAGCAATGTTCTTAAACAGTTCCCCTTATCAATTCTTGTCAATGATTCCAACCGTTTTTCCATAGTCACGACAATATTTGTTAGTTTCATCGCCATCGCGAACAAAGCCCTAATGAAACAGCACAATGATACTAGGGCAACATGGCAACACTACCAAGATCGCAGCGCAGCTGAGGAATGTTGCCTCTAGGTCAATGCCAAGAGCGAGGCAGGAGAGGGTTGAGTCACCAGTTTGCTGTGTAGCAACAGCAGCTGCGGTGAGTGCAATGAACTTGCCCGCTGGCGAGTAATGCACCTACTGAGAATCACAATTTATCGTCTGTAAAACAAGTCTTTATTTACTAACTTCTTTTTTTCCAAAACTGGTCCAAGTTATCTGGACGTCAGGGTTAACTAGTTTCTACTGTACTTTTAATGAAATAATTATGCTCCTAAATATTACATAGAAATTCTTAAGCAACACTTAATTTATTGTTTGTATTTCTCATGCATTGATGGGTGTCGGCTATTGAATGAAATTGTTTAAAGGATCCCACAAATAAAAATTAATCATAATAAATAATGAACAGTAAACATTCTGTTGTAAACTCTTTGTGATTTGTGTGCCCAATTTATATGCAAGAAAAAAAAATTAAATTAAATCTGAGGTCTTGGTAATTTAGTTTTTGCTTGTAAGTTATAAAATATTTTTCACTCTTCCACTTGAAAATTGTTATAACACAGTATTAATGTACATACTCAATTTCATACAATTTAAAAGTTTTGTTAGTTAAAAGAGCTTAATTTTTTTTTAATACAAGAATTTTTTTAACAAGATTTCAGTGTTTAGTGTAACTCACTATATAGTCCCTCACTTTAGAGTACACTTCTTTTTAATCCGGCACGTTCGATGCGGCCATGTCAGATTAGAGATATCACCAAATTATTGATTGTCAATAAGGTTTGATTGGAATTCAAAACATGAACTGTAAAATGAAACCTGCTATAAAACCTAAAACACAATAATTAAATTAAAACTTACAGTAAGCGATATGTAACAATTGCAGACATTTCCCCGTATACATTTTCAGATCCCAGACCTTTAGTATCAGTTCAGTTCAGTGTAAAGTACTTTCATTATAAAGGGCCAGCCTACCCGGGCACACATACTGTGTGCAGAACTTCAGAAGAAACCACGCGATTTGAAAACTGCTCAAGATATCCGAGCCGAGTCTGCCTAAGACAAGCATTTAAGAATGCGCTTAAGGCAGGTGAAATGTTTCCGTATTTTGTTTTGAAACTGAGAAATTTCAGGAGCGTGAAAAAGAACTTTCTTTAGAACAATTTTAGACATCAAACGCCCAGTACAGATCTTGAAAGCACTCAAGGGATTTGCATTAGAACTTTATCTCAAATTCTCAGCCATCTTATTTTATGGTTACCGCACAAATCTCATTGTTGTCCAATGCAAGACGAGACTGAGCTCCATTTCAGAACCTTGCGTTTGGAGGCAATTTAGCGCCAGAAGTACCAGCGAATGTCACACTTATCATCCCGCCTCACTAACAGGTACACCCCTGACTATGCAAGCCCCTTCAATACCAAAAATTAGGATTTGTTTTTAAGGCACGTTACAATGAGATATCAGGGCAGTTTAGTGAAGTCACTTAAATAAGGGAGTAGTACCGAGACCTGCACTTACTTGGTGGAGGGCAGTCTCGTTCTCATGCAGCGTCCGAGGCAGCTTCTCCAGTCTCAGCGCTTCCTGTTGCTCCCGCTGTCGCTCCGCTTCTTCCACCATCGCATCCAACTGCGATCGACCGGCGCCATTAGACTCACCCAGCACTGCATTCCATTTAGCATTCACTAACAGTTACCTTTCTGTTTCTAATGAAAACCGCAATGTTCAGAAAAAAAATTACTCATATGGACACAATGTACATTTCAACACCACTCGGTCATGTTCATGAAAAATAAAAATATAAAAACCTTTGAATTACATTCTTAACTAATAAAAATGTTAAATTTAATATCAGGTTTCTGTGTGTTATTACAAATGCATTATTATAAATGAATAAATAAACTAAAATTTAAGTATATTATTCAGTGTGTCCAGCAAAACCTACAAACAGAGACATTTCTGTGAATTCCTTAGGTCCTTTAAAATTATTCACTGACCAAAACTTGTAATTTCTCTAACCAAAGGGCCAGTAATAAGTTTTCACTACTTTCTAACACTTCTGTAGTTACAATGTACTTACGGATACTTGAATGTTGTAAGAGAAATGTTTGCACTGTAATAAAAATCTTGACAACTATGAACACAGTAATTATTCTTACATCACATGGCGAGGCAAAATCATAGATTTCAGCCTCATATACTAAAAAATACAACTCTGCTTAAAAATGCCTGGCACATCAGCATTGCAACATAACAAAGATTGAACCCTAATACAATATTCAATGTACAGTTAATGGCTTAGAAATACAGTACAGATCATTTGCTTAACCATTTCATTGAAATTTTCTGACATAACATTATTTCCATGGCTATTGCCCGATTTTTTACACAAATTCAAAATTCACTAATAACTCCAGGTTTTAAGGTTTTACCTAATGCTGAACACCTTGATTATTTATAGCATTCATTACTAAAAAATTTTTTTACAGGAAATTTTCAAATAATATGAATGACTACTAAAACATTATTAGTCACGTATAGTGGCACACCTCTAAGCTGTGCCTGCTAGTAATCTCTAACAGGTGGACAGAGACAGATTGACATATCTTTCGAAAAAGTTTACACAACCTTTTTTTTTTTTTTTTTTTTTTTTTTTTTTTTTGCAATTTCTGCAAAATATCACAAATGGAAAAATGGTAAAACTTGGGACTCTTAATCAACTAGATGTGGTCCTGCCAGTGTTTATTTATTTACCTCTAAATCTCAAATGGATGGTTTGTATATAGTGATAGGTCAAATCCCAATTTTCTCTATCCGAATCTCGAATCTGAATCTCAAAGAGTGCCTCGAATCCAAATCTAGGTTCAAGAGTCAAAAATGAAATAATGAACTAGAAATGAAAATTTTAACAAATATAAAATGCTTCTTCATAGTACTTGTTTGATTCCAAGATTGTTAGATACTTTTTAAATTGGTAATTCCTAATTAATTTACAGTATATTTAAATGACTACACCTACACCAACCAACCCATTTAAAAATATCACATTATATTTATATACTTGACCATTTGATAAAATAAAAAACTACTCTTAGTATCACAATGCCAACTTGCAGAATGATTTAAAAACATGCCACGAAATTGAGGAAAAATCATTTTCAAGGTTTCCCTTCCCCTGCTTCACAACTGAAACAAGGCTCTTCTTCAGATTTATTGATATTTTTATAAAATAAATACAGTTTTGGTTTTCAGAAACCATTTCAAAAAATATACATAATATTATCTCCATAATTTTCTTAAATTCAACCAAAAAATTAAAATAACTTATTGTTAAATCATTCAAACACGGTAGGTACTAAATGAAGCATTACAACAAATCTATATTTTGGCATAAATAGGGCAGAACCTATACAATGTGTACATTTATAGATGTTGTAATAACTAAAGAAAACAAAAACTTGGAAATAGGACTAAACGTACGTTAAACACATTGTAAAAAGTCTTCACGTACCATTAACAATTATTTCTTGGCCAAACCTATAGGGTCTCTAAAACATTAAGTGTAAACAAATGAGAAGAAAAGTTGATACCATAATATTTTAAAAATTTTTTTCGGACGTTTAACAGGAAACCAAAATTTCTACATTTTTGAGTCACGTTAAGTAATAAAAGAAATATACGTAAAACTAGGTATGAATATAAAATGTGTTGTAGCTTTTCCTGTAAATAAAAAAAAAGTCCGTTCTTTTTTTTACTCACTAAATAACCAAAGATATGATGATACAAGATGTATAACACAGTACAAAAAGCAACTTAACAGTTTGTGACGTTCATAAAAAAAATTGATTGGCTTTGTAAAAAAAATGTTCCCAGATATATCAAAAAACTCAAGTATTAAAATTTGTTTCCTGTGTTAAAGATTTATGATCTTCGATGTAAAGTTTTCAGAAATGGCATTGATCAATTTGCATAAACAGCTGCATTCCGCAACAAAAAAGAGAAATTCCAAAAAAATTATGAGAAGTTTAAGGAAAAACCTTAATAACAGCAGAACTTTCTCGTTTTCTGCATATTTCACATTTTACTATATTTTTGGGTCCGTAAATATGGCAACCTAAACATTTATATTATTTTCGTGAACTAATTTTTCCAGATGAGTACTTATTAATGTATTTAATTTACTTAAGCATATACCTATATTAAAATAATAATATTTTGGGGGATGGTATTAGAATAAGTACAAAAATAAACAAAAATAAGCCATGTAAACTTTTGCCAGTGCTGCATTTTTTAATTTTATATTTTTACTCCAATATTTTTCTTAGAAGATTTTTCCTTGAATCCTGAATCTTTTCCCCCAAATCTGGAATCTTTCGAATACTGGAGATTCAGTGGGATTCCAGGATTCGAGAATTTGACTGGCCCATCCCTATTTGTATGTACATAATCTACTAGAATCTACAAAGCGTTTGAAATGATATTCCATTATAAACTCACTCACCATTAACTAATCAGTCGCAATCACTACTATTTGTTATTGAGGATTAAGGACAGTAAAAAATCACAATACATATACCAATTTCCATGGCGATCAGTTGAACAGTTTAGATGCACTGCAGCGCCATCTAGTGGCAAGTTATAGCAAAATGGATATCGCGAAAATATTCTCAGTGTTCAAATATCTATGTATACCAATTTTCATGATGATCGGTTGTAACGGTATAGAAGTTGATGCGCTGCAGTGCCATCTAGTGGAGAGTTACAAAAAAAAATGGACAGCTAAAAATATTCACCATGAAAAAAACACTTTGATGTGCCAACTTTCGTGGCGATCAGTCAAACGCTGTCTGAGTTTATCGACGTCATACATACATACTTACCAACATCAAATTTTATATATATTTATATAGATTCAATTGAATTTTAAAGTGTTTTAAATAATATTAAAAAAAGTATTTTAAAGTGTTTAAATACTAAGTATATAGTTAAGCTTTATTTCAACAGCCTTAGAAGTTAATTTTTACTTGGAGGTCAGTGGGAAAGGATCTGATTCAAAAGTAATCTTTATTTAGTTTGAACAAAAAAAAATATTGACACTATAATGTTAATGTATAGTTTGTAAGGAAAAAAATGTTATTCAGTAGTCCGGAGCCCCAAACCACCACATGTTTCGCATGTGCCTTGATCCACCACCTCAGACTGGTTCAGGCAGAACACGGTACCTAGTTGATGTAGTTGTCGACAGTAATAAATGAATGTTCGGGCTGGCCAGAATGGGGTGAAGGGGGGGCACCCACCTCGGCCTGGTCCGGGCAGAACCCCTCCTCGGGACCCTCGGTCTCGCCCGAGCTGGAGCTCCCGCACCGCGAGGCCGGCCGCGGACCGTGGTCGTCCCCTTGCTCGATGCCACTGCTGTCACTATCGCCCGCGTCCCCCTGCCGCGCCAGCAGCTGCCGCTCCCGCTCGATGCGCTCCCGGTACGGCTTCGGCAGCCGCGACATCGACTGGTACGTCAGCGGTCCTGTCGTCGCAGCACGACAGCACGTTACCGTACTACACTGTTCTGTAGATATTAAAGGCTCTATACACCAATATCCTGTTTTACAGTTTAATTATTCCTTAGCTATTAATTTATATACTTATAAGTGTTTTCTCAGACTGTAACTCAAAGAATAAGTTACTGGCAATATTAAAAAGAGGATTATCTCTCGCCACTGTGACTGAGACCGCAAGCCACCAGCTTGCGTGACCCCCGTAAAAGATAAAACTGTGCGCAATCGTCTACCTGAACTTCCTCTTTTATTGCGAGCTTCAGTTTTTCTTCAAACTTTGCCATCTACACTTCGCCACCATTTATTTCATTCAACCAGTAACTTTCTGTAGACAAGATTACAATTTATTATTTATTTTACAAAATTTAATAAGTTGGTGACATTTCGATTGAAACATTCGTAGTTTGCTTGTATAAGATCAATTCATAATGGAAAGAATTTTTGAAAAATATATAGTAGTTGTCCTAAATATGAGATGTAAGCAAAATGCTAGTAATTCCACTGTTTGGTTTACTATGTAGTAACTTAGTTCATATATAGTATTACTATATATCATAATTGTATATTTAAAGTTGAGTAAAGTAATAAACACACATTCACATAAAAAAGCATTTCAAAATAATAAGGTAAACTTCTTACTTTTTAAGCTCACATGAGTCCATAAGTTTTCAAATATAAAACCTAATAACACTACAAAAAAATTTTTTTTTTGTTTTAAAATTGAATAATTTTATTTAATGTTCCTGATGAGAAATATAATAGTAGGAATTAGGAAATAGTATATAATTACACCATGTAAAATGATACCAATAAAAATTTTATTTTTATTTTGCAACAGTGAAAATGCAACCCGGCAAAGCCAAATTTTAAGTATGTGAGTGTTAAAACTCGCAGTTTCATTTTGAAAAAAGAAAATTCTGGAGGGCTGTATTTTGGACTAAAGACGCTAGGGGTGTGTTTCATAAATTACCATTATGCTGAACAAGAATTTTGTGTATGAAAAAAAAAAATAATTTAACAAAATAATGTTGCTTTATTTTTTAATGAGAATTCCGATGAATGTCTTACTTGGTGTCGGACGACCACACCAGAAAAATTGTGACACAAACCACGACAAACTTGACTCATCGTTCACAACCACTGGCTCAACTGACTCCATATCAATATCAGAATCATCAGAGAGCATATAATCATCCCTTACCAAACAATTTTCTGCATTCCCCAACACTTCTCACGACGTAGACGGCTGAGGCTCATTTGGGAGCAAATTTCACGCTTTGTTCGGGGGGGTCGTTTTGCCTCACTGGCTCATTTCTCTCTACTACTTTTTACCTCATTTGATATCTATGACACTTCTCTGCATTTTTAATTGCTTCTGCTTAGGCGATTTTGTTTGTTTTCTTTCTTTTCTCCAACAAAACCGGATTTGCTTAAGTATTTTACAATTAATGGCTCTAAAACCAAAGTTTGTAACTTTATAGTTATTCTACTCAATTAGCAGCACTCAGTGCTTACTCACGAGCAACAAAGCTTAAATCAAGCAAATCTGTCTATTACATTCTGAGTTACAACTCTCACTGATTTCAATTTGACGCTCCCCACCAACGCTCATTACATCATCACTGCAAATGTTAACCGGGTAAGACATAATAAACGACCACGAGCAAAATCTGCTCTTCTAAGATATATTTACTTCAAATCTGCAGCTTTCATAGTGGACTAGTTTAAAGAGGTGTCGTATGCTCAGCCAAAGTGACACCCAACCCGAGATAAAAGACATTCATATTCCTGTTGATAATTCATGTAAAAAACTGTTACTTGTGAAATAAAATAATTCCCTTTCCTCTGTTACTCTTAAGTGGAGGTGTTGAAAACATAACATGACATATGGTCTATATTGCTTCCCCAGACCGGTACCTATGCATCTATGAAGTTGCAGCTGAACTGGTAGTTTTTTTTTTTTTTAATAATAAACAAACAACATATCTATATTGAAATGCCAAGCACCTGCATGTCTGATTGAACAATTTCTACAAACACTGCAAATCTAGTCAGTGAAGTAAAATCATTTAATGGAAATAATTTAGGGTAACACTTATTTCCCATAAATTTGGGTGATGCAAAGGAATAACATAGTTTTTAAAGGCTGATTTTTAGTCTAAATGTTAAAAGTAACGAAAAAAGTTGGCTTGTTGTACTACCCTATACCCCATCGTTTTCATAAGAAACTACAAATAAAATTAAGAACGTAATACTTCCAATGCCTGGCAGGTTTACAACCCTCACAACTTCATTACACCTTTACCTTCATTTCTATGCCATACAATGTTATGGTAACCGTTCTAATTGCACAGTAGTTCACAAGCCTTGCGCTTGGACGCGACACCACGCTAGAAGCACCGGCGAGCGTCGCGCTCATCATTCTGCCCCACCGACACAGGTACACCCCGACCAGACGGACCCCTCGAAGGCGCTGTGCGAACCTCGGTAGTCGCACTGGCTCAGCTCGGAGTACATGGCGTTGATGCGCTCCATGTAGACGGGGTTGATGCCCTTCCCCGTGCACAGCTCCTCCAAGGAGCCCAGCATGGCGACGATGCACGACACGCTGGCGCTGCACACGGGCGTGTCCGAGCACTGGCTGCACTCCTCGATGGAGTCCATCACCCTGCACACGGAACCAGCACGGTCCATTCGCACCATCAGGGGCAGGAAGGTGTCAGGTACAAATTTGAGTGGGAAAATTCAACCCTGTATTTTTTTTCTGGAAAATTGCACTATTTTCCATTACCAACATAAATTTACACGAGATAGATTGAAATACAGAGAGAAAAAAATTCGCAGATTCCTTTTGCAAAAGTCTAAAATTCAAATACATAATATGTATACAGTAAGTCCTCGGTTTACGTCGGGGCTACGTTCCTGAAAACCGCGACGTAAATAGAAACGATGCAAAATGAGCCATGTTTCATGCCACCGGCCGGCCATGGCCCAAGGTCGGCCGGAAGCGCTGGCATACAGACGTGACAACGGGCAATTTTATCAGCAAATGACAACCGACAGCATGGGAAACAAGTCCAACTAGTACTTCTCAGCTTTATAGAATGGTTATTTAATCAGCTGCTTTATTACCTTTATTGATTGAAATATAAAAACAGATATATAGTACATACTGTACGTAATATAAACGCATAATGCATTCAAAGTGTAAGGATACAAAGTGGTTTAGCGCTACACAGATTTTACTTTGAGTCATTCGCGGGAGAAAACAACTGTTTTCTTTTGGAGGCTGGTAAGAACAAAGTCAAAAGTAATGCATACATACAATAAAAGTACTATAAGTATGACAAACATTGAGAGCCCTTGATTTAAAATAATCACATGAAGTAATAAACACCTAAAAGAGGTTATACAATAGCGCGGCGCAATTCTTACAATTTACGTACGGGAATAATTCTAATAAAAATCAATGTAAAATATTTTTCATGAGAAACACTACTTTAAATTTACGTCGCAAACAATATAAATTATATCATTTTACGTAACATTTTAAATGAAAAAGCTCTGAATACACTACACATTGTGAATAGAATTCCAAAAAGGATGACGTGACAAGTTTGTCAATTTATTCCGAGTCACTTTGAACATTTTCCAATTCCTTTCCTACACACATGGAAGCTGTCGCCGCCTTTGATGTTCTGCCGAAGAAAGCATTAAGTGTTGTCTGCTTGGTTGTCTGCTTCTTTTTCTCCTTGAGGAGCTCTTCGTAGCACCTAACACTCTCCATTACGTTTCGCCGCACTTTAGAGCTCCGTTCCTCATTTATGTCTTTTTCAGAAAAAATTTGCAATGCCATTTTGACATGGCCTAAGGCGGAGGTTAGTTCTTTCACTGTGATGTCTGTTTTCACTTCCGGGTCATCATCTTCACTATCAGTGTTGTCTGCTGCAGGATTAATTACCAGCTGGTGTAGCTCTTCGTTTGTAAGCTCTTCTACATTAGCATCCAAGACTTTGTCAATGTCGTCAGTTTCGAGATCGTTGAATCCAGTTCTTTTAGCGATGTCAACGATGTCCGTGCGTACGTCTACAGCAGGAGAGGCATCTTCAAATCCCTTAAAATTATGTAGGCAATCTGGCCACAGTTTACCCCACGTTGAGTTCAAGCACTTTTCAGTGACCTCAGTCCATGCTTCTCCAATATTCTTGATAGCATGCAAAATGTTGTAGCCACGCCAGTACTCCTTGATTGTAGGCTTATCCTCACCATCTGTACCTTCAAGCAGCTGTTGGAATGTACGCCGCAAATAATAGGCCTTGAACGATGCGATGACGCCTTGGTCTAGTGGTTGCAAGATAGCTGTGGTGTTTGGAGGAAGAAAAACCACTTTCAAATTTTCATGCATTTCTACTACCTCGGGTGGGTGACTAGGTGAGTTTTCGATCAGAAGAAGAATTTTAAAGTCAAGGTTCTCCTTGGAACAGTACTCTTTCCATGCAGGGATGGCATACAAGTTAAGCCATTCCCTGAACAGGGGGCCAGTTATCCAGGCCTTATTATTTGCTCTTAAAATCACTGGCAGGTGCTCCTTTGAGTAACCTTTCAAGGCTCGTGGGTTGGCTGACTTGGTTATCAGCAGCGGTTTCATTTTACAGTCGCCAGCTGCATTTGCCGCCAACAATACTGTCACACGATCCTTTGCAGCCTTGAAACCAGGCGCAGTCCTCTCTTGTTTAGCGATGCAGGTTCTCGCCGGCATTCTTTTCCAGAAAAGTCCCGTTTCATCTGCATTGAAAACTTGTTTCGGCATGTAGCCACCTTCTTCAATGATCTTCTCAAGTTTCGGGATGAATTCCTTTGCGGCGTCAGTGTCGGAACTTGCTGCCTCGCCTGTCAGTTTTATATTATGGAAACTGTACCTGGCTTTAAATCTCTGAAACCACCCGCGGCTGGCATTAAACACTTCCTCTTTAACGGTTGAAGTACCTTCAACATTTTTCATTTCCTCATTGTACAATGATAGAGCTTTGCTTTGAATAAGCCTTAAATTTACGGAGCAATTGTGCTGGTTCTGTGTTTCAATCCATACGGCAAGCATCTTCTCCATTTTCTCCATAGCGCTATTACGTGTATAACTCGTCTTTGTAGCACTGACAGATGACATGTTCAGTAAACTACTCTTAATTTTGTCCGCGTTTGATCGAATTGTACGAACTGTGGTAGGTGGCAGACCTAACACTTTACTAATCTCAACAGCCCTCTCGCCCGAATGGAAACGTCTCAAAACTTCCATTTTCGTGGCTAATTAAACATGTGTTCTGTTCTTATTTTTTGAAATTACGTTTGAAGATAAATTTAGTCGTTTGGAAGACATCTTATGAAGAAAAAATCATAAATTGCAGTGAGCTGATACTGTAGGCCTACTACAAACGCATTTAATCACGATAAAGTTAACAACGGCACGTTTAAAACTCCGGCCAACTCAATGATATCATAGCGACTAAAGTGCCAAGGAGTTGGACGAAAAGGGGTAGGAGAAAATGCTGTGTCGTTGCGGGAAGTAGATAACACTTCTCGTGCGAGATACGTGGGTGGCAGAGCGGGCGGGCTGGTAGTATTGCATCACCGCGCGGAGAGCAGCGGAGAGCAGGAAGCGTCCCTCATGATGTATGATAAGATAAGGCGGTGAACGTGTAGCTTACGCTACATAGCATAAATTAACTACCGAAGGAAACAAAGAATTATAAACGAATTATATACGGTGTTTTGGTTAAAATAAAGATTTACGGTCATTGTAAACGACGTTATTGTGAATCGGCGACAACTTAAATTGAAACATGAGTACTCAAACATTAGCGACGTTAATCCGAAACGACATAAATCGGTACGACGTAAATAGAGGACTTACTGTACCTATAAACTGTGTCACAAATTCCTGTCGAGATATAAACATGAGGACTGTATAGGTGCAAAATCACAGACATTTACAACAGAGACAGAGGGAGAACCATAAACACTGCTGCATAGCAATATATATATAGAGACACACACATACATACGCACACACGCACACACACACACACACACACACACACAAGTGCGCTTACGAGCGGGCGGCCGTATGTGTGTGCGTGCATGTACCAGCAGGCTGGTTTATGTTTAGATTTTTCCCTCTTGCCGAGAGCTAGCCCGGAGTCAGACAGCCACATCACTTATCGGCGGCGGCCGGATAGCCGCATCACAGGTTGCAGAATCAGCATACTTGCACAGTTTATGATTCATTACACGCTTTGCTTATTTTAATTAAATAATTTATACTTACTTGTGACATATTTATTAAAAACCAATAAAGGTTAGTTATTTAAGCACGTAGTCAACCACTACAGTGCAATGTTAAGTTTTTTTTTTACCCAAAATTTAAAAAAACTCGCATGTGGATCGCTGTACATGTTATTAAACAAAAAATTGGCATAAAATGTGTGATCCTAATGAGGTAAATACAGTATATTTCTAACAACTAAACTCAACTACAGGCATTAGTTGTCTGCAAATATTAGAAAAATATTTTTTATTCATAAATACTTTGTTATTCAGTTAACGTTGGAAATCAAAGAATTTTTTGATCATTCATTACCAATAAAAACATCAAGTGGAACTCATCTAAAAAAATTTTAATGTAAAAAAATGTAAAGTGTGAACATAGAAAGATTGAGAAATTTGGATTTGTTTTCTGCAACTAGCACAAACATTATTTTAAATACAACACGTAATCTGTTATTATGATTAGAAATGATTAAAAATACTAAATTGTTATGTACATTTTCAGTTGGATCAGCAAAACAATTTCCAAACTTAAAAATTTATTCTTTAAGGATATGTATTGCAAAGTTTTTTTTTTTTTGCAATAAACACCAGTTTACTACTGTTTCCTATATATTTCTCTCTTAATCATTTTACTGTATTTTGGATAAAATTTTCTTGGAAACCTATATAGTGCAAAAAAAATTTTCATTGTATGCTTAAATTTAATTAGATAAATATTATATATTTGTGAATAATTTGATATTTGCTTCAAAATTCTATTTGAATAAAGCAAAACCAGATTTGCAGAAGCCCAACAGACAGCAATATCTTCTTCATAATAATGAACAACATATTATCAAGTAAATAATGTATATAGTATGTGCAGGATACTTACAGCCTCATTAATGCCATATCACTCTGTTGTGATCCCTTATCATCTTCAACTAGAATTGGCCCTGCTAAATCCACTATGCGACTTGGACTGCGTAGCAACTAGAGAGAAAAAACAGAAACAACATCTAGTTACATATTAACAATAGTTAAACAGATTACAATAAAAAATAAAAATTATTCTGAAAACATATATACCCTATGTCATTTTCACACATCTAAAAATACAGTTAAAAAACAAAATATGGGAACAGACCTAGTCATCCACCCTCTGCATATTCTTAAATGCTTATTGCGTGGTTTATTATGAAGTTCTGCACACCGTATCTTGTGTCCAGGCAGGGTCCTTTAAGTTTTGAATTCATTTTGCTTAATGACTACAACTGTAACAACATTATAACATTATTAATAATCAGTCTCTTGATGAATATAGTCCTGAATACTCATGCCGCAGTTGTGTAAGCTGCGACACAACTGTGGATTTCACAGCGGGGTAATTCTACGATGGTTTACTGTTGCCTTTTGCAGAGAGGAGGGGAGGAGACAACTCAACACCCAGTCCTGGACCGGGCAAGGAAATTTCCCACAAATGGAAACCTCTGCTCTGGCTGGGAATCGAAACCAGAGTCTTGAGCTCACCAGCCAGAAGCTTATGCAAGCCAGGTGCTGAGTGCAAATTAGTGGGGAAGTGCCGCACATTCACAGGTCCAGCCGCTGCTGGCCACAGGGGAGTGAGCCCGGGACTTATCGACACTGCAGCGGACCCAAGGTTACAAATATGGGAGCCACACCCACATACGGGACTTTCTGGGCGGCGGTCCACAAGACAAGAGCCTGAACTGAGCTGTGGTGCCTCTTGCCGCTGTGATCCAACCTGTCAAGAGGCCTGTTGCTACCGTGACTCGGAATAACAGCGAAGGTGAGAGACTAACTAAAAAAAGGTTTGATAGGGAGACGGTTAGAACAATCACTTACGAACTTAAATGGGGTGACGACTAACGGTAGTTAGCCAGAAGGACGTAGACATTTGCTAAACCTGACGAGTAACGGTAATGTGCAACTAGAACCATTACTGGCCATTGAGGGCGGCCAAGGCAACTGGCACAGCCGAGTGAAGCTGTCGGGAGACGGGGCTCACCTCACGCAGAGACTTGAGGGCCTCCAGGCGGTGCTGGGGCGGAGGGTACAGCAGCATGCGGTGGAACACGGACTCCAGCACGGGCCGCAGCGAGCCCACACATCCCACCAGGCGCACCAGCTGGGTGCCGATGCTGCACGCAACAACACGCGTTACCCACTCCACCCACGGCTAGCCATGCTACACACCATGCAAGCAGTTTCCTTACCTCATTCTCAATGTTGAATTTTATTCTAAAAAAATTCTTTGTACAGTGAAAAGTTTTTTTTATTTTGGTATGTTTAGGACCACAATTATGCTGGATTAGCAATTATGCTGGCTAATCAAAAATCAGTTTGGTTTTACTCTTTTATACAGTACAATGGTGTACAGTGCTTTTTCAAACATACGCCTAGTTGCTAGTTTACATTATTTGTCATAGAGAAACCTCAAGAACGGACAAAGAGATAAATACACAAACACACAGAATATCTGTTTAAGTCTCATCGCTGGGTTCGTCTGTCTGTTTTTTTTTTTTTTTTTTTTTTTACTGTTTGTTCTATTCTTGTTACAACTGTCAGCCCACTGTGTTTGTCTGTAATATATTTTTCAGACTAATTTCTGCCACTGAATTCTCTGTGCTGTCTATGCATTAAGCTTTTGACTTCGACTGATTTTGGCTATGAATATGAATCTCTCTGAATCCGAATAAAAAGTGTTAAATAAAATCATACGTAATAAAAACATACTAATTTTAAATTTAAAAAATCATTATTTTAGGTTTTTTTTTAATAAAACAAGTGTATTTGGTCATTTAGGATTTTAAAAAGTCAATTTTTGTCACAATGTTCCCTGAAGTGCTAAACAAATATTCAGAAAGCACTGAAGTCATGGCAAACACACAAAACTCTTTGTTGAGTTCACACAGAGTAAAGAAATTTAATCCTAGTCAGAAATGTTAGTATTTGAACTACTGCTTCCTCACATTTTACTTTGGATCTATTTCCTTGAATATCAAATCTTTTGAATAATAATATTTGATAATATCTGAGGTTTTGAGGATTTGACCAGTTCATACCTAGTTGTAAGTCACACTGCTATGAATAAAAGCTAAATGTGAAGATCTCTAAACTACTTAGTTACCAAATTCTCTGATCATGATTTTAAATTATGCCAACGTGTTGGGATCAAAACCATGGTCCTCACCAAACAAGTGCAACGCATTAGCGACCACAGTCACCGTCAACCCTTGGTGCTGGACATTGACAAGAAGAAGCTATCTTTAAGTGACTTACTGAGCCAAACATTGCAAATTCCATATAACATTAAGTTGTGAAACTATATTTCCAGATTTTTTGCCACATTGAATATGTGAATACAGTAGAGAACCCCTCAACCGGAATCATTGGGGGGAGGTCTATTCCAGTTATGGGAAAATTCCGGTTAAGGGGAGTTGCGGTATAGTTGAATGACCTTCATTCTAGCAAGCTGGCAAGCACGTGTTTCTTATCTCTGTGGGTGGGTGCGTGCTTGAGCGAAGAGGACGATGAAGAGGGTTCGGGGGAGGTAGTAGGCCTACAGCTGCAGTTTTGTGTTACTTCTGTGTCGACGTGATAGTGATTCACACTTCCTGGAGAGTGTATAGTCACTGCCACGCACAGTTTACATTTCACATACACAAGAATAACACTTCAAGCATCTCGTTTAAAAACACATAGATAGAGAGATACAGGTAAATGTAGACTGTTTAACCATATATTAACGTATAAATATGTACATAATACGTATTTGTACACTAAATTATTGTCTACAAACTGAAAGCATCACACGTTGGAAGTAAATGTTACTGCTATCACGTGTGTCAGCATGTGTAGTGGGAGTCGGTGTACATACTCTCGGGCCGGCTGGAATTTTCCGTTTACTTGACATAGTGAAACAATAAAACTACTTATAGCATAAACATCTTGATAGTAATTCACGTCCGACGCGAAAACCAGCGGTGTATTTACGCAATGCGCGGGAAAGACTGGTAATAATTAGCTCTCTGACAGACGTGCGCGCGCGCCTATAAGACATGTACAGTCAGGCAAAAGCAAAAACGCCTCCTTCCAGTGCGGAAATGTTTTGGAGATGTTTTGTAATGTTTTAATTTTTTTTTTTTCGAAAATTAGTTCCGGATATTGGGAGTTCCGTTTGTGGGAATTACGGTTGAGAGGTGCTCTACTGTACCATAAAATCTTTTTGTGGAATAAAAATTAAATCAAGGCATCTCATGACAAAGTAAGTCACTCAAAAGTCAAAAGTAATCATCATTTACTTTCTTAACAGCATGTTTCACATTAAATAACAGTACTGCATAAAGCACTTTAAATATTAAAAATTTTTCTCTACTTAATGTTCTTTTTTTCCAAAAAAAAATTATTTTTTTTTAACTGGAGACTGTTAAAATTAGTTATTTAAAGGATGAGCCAATCAAATGTAATATACCATCAAATATTTAGTTTTCTTAAGATTTAATATTTGAGGAAAAATATTTGAAGAATAATATTGGAAGAAATGTTGAAAATTTCAATAATTTAGCATTGGTAATGCTTTAAAGTCTTATTACCTTTTAAAAATAAATTTTGCACATTTAGTATGTAATTATTTAATCCTACATTCAGATTCAAAGGGTGAATTTGAGATACTCTTTGTGATTTTAATTCAAGATCTGGATTCCAGAACGTTGGGATTGGACCAACTAGTTTAGTTTATTTTTGCTCAAGTACATTACAGAGGGATTAATGGTAATAGATTTTTTTTTTTGCCCAATGCAAGTCCACAGGTCACTAGGCTCATTAAAATGCTGTTTATTTGGGAGGAGGGAAGGGGAGAGAAAGGGAGAAAAATACGTATTATACTCGAATATAGTAAATCTGATCTGTGTTTGAATTTACCTTTTTTTTTTTAACTAAC
This sequence comes from Bacillus rossius redtenbacheri, assembly GCF_032445375.1. Lineage (NCBI taxonomy): Eukaryota > Metazoa > Arthropoda > Insecta > Phasmatodea > Bacillidae > Bacillus > Bacillus rossius. Next base: position 6,923,659 of record NW_026962012.1, on the reverse strand, counting down.
CAAGGTTATTAAAATTGTTTTGTTGTGCACTAAAATTTACTTAATATTACTAGACTTATTTATACCTTTTAAACCATTTACAATTTTACACTGATTCATGTAATCGATATTTGTAACATACTAGTAACATATTTTTCATAAACTGGTATTTTAAAGATATATATATGGTCATGTATTTGTCTATACAAGTATATAAACATCCCAGAACACTGGACTCCACGTGAGATCCAAAGAAAGAAAGTAAAGTACAGCTCGAGTAAAGCGTGAACCAGCTCACCTGTAGACCGTCTTGGCCTCGGAGCTGTTGAAGCTGGGAGCGGTGGCGAGGCAGCCGGAGCCGCGCCCCACCTCCCCCTCGGCGGGGGCCGTCCTGCCGCGCGACACGATGTGCTTGTCGACGCGCGGGGAGCCCAGGAAGGCGATGAGCGCAGGGCAGAACTTCTGCCACAGGAAGGCGGTGAAGTGCTTGTTGGCATGGATCTGCTGTGGCAGGCTGAGCACCAGCGTGTGCAGGCACTCCAGCAGGAACACCACGCTGTTGCCGCAGCGGCCGGCGCTGCGACAAGACGCACGCTTCCCTTTCGTCTCGGCCGCGAGCGAGGTCACAGGGCTCACACTCGGATGTTCGGAGGACGTTACACGCAGTAATCTGATACTATCAAACAAAGCAATCCTTGTATACACACACACATACACACAGGGTGTCCACAAGGAAAAAATAGTTCGTACCAACTTAGGCGAGAAAAAAGTACTAGATTTGAAAAAAAAGTAGTAAATTATAATTTGTTATGGTTTTAACAATTTAGGAAGTTATTATGACATTGCAATGCTCGAACTTAAATATCACACCACACACACATACATTTCATAGTTATTTAAAAATAGTTACGCTTAATAATAAAACATATTGGAGTTACTATAATATTATTATATTAAAGGACAAAAGTACTAGATCTGAGCGTAAATGTACTAGACCACTAAAAAAAATATAAAAGTAGGTACTAGATCTAGTACGAAATGCATACACATTGGCATCCCGGAAATAGCTCTTAACGATTTGGATGATAATTTCTAGTTTGTGAACGTTTTCTTTTTAAGTTTATAAATGTATATAGGTGTCTTACCTGGAAAAATGCAATTTTAAACAAAAAAATATATATTTTTCTAAATGTTTCTTTATAGCTCATTAGCACCAACTGTTGTTAGCTTTTAAATAAGCTACTCAACTCAAGTTGTAGTTTTTAAATTATATATGTACTCAACAACAGATGGCACTCGCTTCCAATAGCTGATTTAAAATATAGTGTTGAATTATGAGCATTAGTAATTTTTTTTTATTTAACCAACTGCAGTTCTTATGTAGGTAGATGTGAAGTACAGTGAGAATTGAAAAATGGCATGCTTATTCACTACAGTTATATAACTTACGCCTGAGCTTCGTCCATCTTGCTGCAGATGAACTGCAAGATGGGGATGACCTCGTTGAAACAAGACACACCTGTCGCGACATCAGCCTGGTTCCCGGCTCTCTGGAGGCTCTTGTCCAGCTCCTGGCATTCCTCCTCTTCACACGCGAACAAAACAAACACCACAAAGTGACGTTAAGGCTGTGTTCCACAATGCCATGTTGGTTACTTATTTCATATTTAATTTCTTTGTCCTCAACAGTTATCTCAGAGACATTCCTGTATATTTATCACAATGGCACTTTTGCATTTGTTAATTGGACCCAAATTTGGTAGCAAGATACTTACTAAACTTTATTTGAAGGCATGGTAGCAATGGATTACTTCAGTAAATTTTTGCCGCTGCACGCATTAAGATAGTATTGGAATTCCTGTTCTTGAAATGTAAACATGTACAAAGACTTGCAATTTTGCACATTTTAAATTCATTGTTTTTAATGTTGTATTTGGAGTTAAAAACTTTTGAGTTAAATAAATGGTTATGTTCCGTTTATAAAACTAAAATTAATGTGCATTTGCATTACATGCTTTTCTTAGAATGACTTATTTTGGATAATTTAGTAAATTTATAAAAAATATTTTAACCAATATATATTTTCTCCTGTATCGGTTCAGAATCGATGAATCTGCAACAGTTGTATTAGCATATTGGCGTATCTGTAAAATTTTGTGAATCGATACAGCGCTACATATTATAAATGCGTGTGTGTTGCTGCTCCAGAACTTTTAACGTAATCTTTAATGCCAAACTTTATGAGTTTTTATTGACTACCAATTAACTGCCATATAATAATTTACGTTATTGTACAATATGTTATACGTTGTACAATTTTATGGTATATAAACAAATTATTCATACAAGCTTTTTTTTTGGTTCAACTAGTACAAGCCTGCCTGGGTAAAGACCTTTGTTTGCTGCTCTGCTATTTTTGTCTTTTATATGTTTTGCTTGACACCATGGAAGTGGGTGGAGTATGTGTTAAATGGTGGTGGTAGAGTTTTGACAATTTTTTTGGGTTTTTCCTTTAATCGTAACCTTCGCCCAGCGAGTGTCGGAGATTTGGGTAATGAAACGGGACCCCACAAAATTGACACACGAACACAGCAGCCATCTCTAGATCACAAATCCTCCTAACCACAGCCAACAGGACTTGGGTGGCATGTGACGACGCTGTGCTGTGAAGGCAGGAGGCTATGGCAGTACCCAAGAAGTTGCAGAACGACCGCAAGGTCTGGCTGCTGGCGGCCTGGGCGGCAGTCCTGACCGCTTGGTTGCCATTCTCGTGCGCCTCGCTGCACAGCGTCAGTATCTGAATGATGATGCGGCCGTTCATCGTCCAGTAGTTGCTGCATGCCACGTTCAGTAGGACCTGGAACAATAGTGGTGAGGAGTGAAACGTTTCTTCACGTGAAGACATCTCGCTGTGACCTGCAATGCACAGGTTCAGGATGTAGCAAAATACGGAATGTTATATAGTGGAACCTCACTACTAGGGACAAGAATTATGGTTTTATTCTTAGTCCAATCTTGTTTTCAAAACCAATTTTTTTAGTGTTATTGTTTATATTTTTAAATAATTCTATTTTGTGACTTATTTTACCAAAATAACATGTTTACACGCAGAATTCTTACGTTAAAATAATTTGTAATAAGTATGACTAAAACAGATTCTTCAGAACATAAAAAATAAATTAGTAAAGATTTGCCTTTTAAAAGTGATTTTCTATAAGAGATATAGAATCAAACAAATTTAATTATTTTTTTTATCTATGCATTTTGGTACAAACTTTGTATGGAAATGATATTCCTTGAATTCAAACATGAATAGATTTTATTTTTTTTATTTTTTTGTGAATTGAATTTAGTTTTGGTGAAATACAGGGTAATTTCATGATTTAACTTGCATTTTGATGCTATATGGTGTATTTGTATTAACTTGTATTTCAGTGATATACAGTGAAATGACATGCTTATCGGTGCTCTTCCATTTTATCGCAATTCACCATATAATTTTGTCCCTGCACATTACAAAGTACCTCCCTTTAAACCAGTTCGAACTTGTAAATAGGTATGTTTTCATATTCCGAGATGTTTTAACATTTACAAAAAGTTCTGTATAAGGTACTTTTGTTATTAGGTACCAATAAGGAGGGTATTTTACGGTCACAGTGATGAGCTTTCAATGTTTTTTTTTTTTTAATTATTCCATTAATTTTCAGAACTGTTTTAAATTCATTTCAAGTGTTAAATTTCATTAGAGACGTTGACACTCAACGATACAGTGAAAAATATATGGGAAGGGAATGGCCAAGGCATACTGTACGAAACCAACAACTCTGCAATTGCCTGGAGAGATTTTGAAAAAACATGGAAAAACATAATCAAGAAAGCTGGACCTAGGTCTCGAACCTGGGTCATGAATACAAGTCTCCAGTGTCTTACCACTTAGTCAAATCACTCCATATGGACATTATCATCTAGTCCTATGCCGTAAGTATAAGATAGAAAATTCAAATTGAAATTATCATTTTGGTTCAAAAATTACTGCGACAAGTCACATACAAGTTCAGCACAAATCAACTGAAGGATGTGATTCATAATGGGTAATGACTGCTGGGTTATGTATAAACACTAGGAAAATGTACGATGTACTGCAGTTAAAAAAAATAATTTCAAAAATTGAAAAATTTGTAACATACAAGTGCAACCTTACAATACAATAGAACATGTGTTTTTTAAACAAAAAGGAAGCAAACGTAATCTGTAGACAAATGAAAAATTTTCTATTGCAATAAACTTTAAAAATAACATGATTTATGATGCTTTGAAGTTAGAACACAATTTTCTAATCCATTACATATTTTATTTTTCTATGAATTCCTATGCAAAAGACTCTCATTTTAGAAACATTACATTTTCACAACTTTCTTATAAAAATTATCTTAAAAATGGTGCATTTTAGAGAAAAATTGCAAGGAATAAACATTTTGTAAATTTAATTATGAACCAAAAAAGGTCTTTGCTAATTTTTTTCACATCTCTAATGTTTTTTTTTTTTAATTTTATTGGAAAATCTCCGTATACCCTGTTGTGCAGCTGTTTTTAGCTTTTCTGAATATTCACGTAATGCGCTGACAGCTTCAGGAAAAGCTTATATAAAAACCTAGATGCTCTGCCTGTAAACTTCTTCACTTATGCCACTTGACTGCTTCCTGAACCAGCATTGGTGTGACACGACATAACAGGATACCTAACACTGATGGAGTTTGTAACAGGGTTCCTCCAAAATTCTATTTTTCTCTTATTCACTGTGGCTGCCAACAAAGTCCCAGGCGATCACATCTATCGCCACGTACTTTACCTTTAATACGCTTGATTTCTGAACAATAGCTTTTAAACTGCAAAATCTTTTTTTTTTACTAACATCGGCCTCCTGCTGTGTCAAAAAGCAAAACGGCTGTGTAAATCACTCATACTGAAGTAAGTGGCACCGAAAAAGCTCTTTTAAATACCATGAAACCAGGAAGTTTTCACTATGCTGTCCTTTGATGACTACATTTATTACGCCAGTTAAAATTTTTCTGCACCTTTAGTAATAAATGCAGTAAGACAAGACATTTATGGAAGAGTATGCATTAAGCCAATAGGTAATGGTTTGATTTTTTTTAAATTTAAGACATCAAATAAAAGCACAAATTCAATATAATAACCTCGCTTTTTGTTGCGAATATTGTAAAAATTAACCTCACCCTTTTCAGGTCTCTGATTATGAACTGTAACTCACTGTTTCACATTGCTGTATAGTCACCTACCTTAAGCATATCCACCTGTGTATCATCCGACTGTGTGAGAATGGAACTCACTGCATGAAGCAGTTGAGAAGGCAGCCACATAGAGTCATCTTCTGGCTCAAAGTTGGACTGAAATCTGTCATCTCTGAGGAGTTTCTGCAAAAATGCAAAAATTAATAACAAATTTTTAACTCTGGTAAGTAGGAAAAATAAGTACATATTTAGCATTATAATTGTTCATACTATTTTAATAGTTAATGTATGCCAAAATTTTATGAAATTACACTAAATATTAACCCTTGGCATTAATATATGTTCGAAACATTTATTTCCATAAAAACAAGCTTGATGTTGGAATTTTGTTGGCTGCACTGAAAAGAATACACATGATAGTAATTGAGTGAATAACAATACATTTCACATGCTGGAGCTGGAGATATTTACATGTAGCACATTTACAATTCTTATATTTTTTAAGATGTGCAAAAACATCACCAGTCCATAAAAATTATTTTTAGTAGTAGTTTTTCTGAAACTCTAACACCAAAATATCTCAAAGTTTAGGGAAATACTTTCAAAATATTTAAGACAACATTTTAATCAATAAAAATGTATGTATGTTTTTATTAATGGGGCCAGTTACTCCTGCTTCTCTCTTCTTGCATGTAAGTAGAGGGGGAAGGCGAAATCCTCTGCCAGTAGTAATTGACTTCCTCGCAGTGTCTTTTTAACCAGCCACAAAATTTGGTCACTTTTTAAAACTGTTTATTTGATTGTACACCAAAAAACTCACGATTTGTCACTTTCTCTTTCTCTTTCTCTCTCTCTCTCTCTCTCTCTCCCCCCACCCCCCACCCTTTCCCAAAGGTTTAACTTGAAAAACATCACCAAAATGTTACCCCCCCCCCCCCGTTTCACATGCTCGTCAGCAGAACACAATAATTTTTTAACACAGAAAGCCAGCTTCATTCTTTTTTTCAACTACTCTACACGGCGTGCAGCTTACGTGCAGTCCTGACAACCCGTAAGCAACGAACTTGCTCCTCTTCGTCTCGAGCGCTAGCCGCAGAGCGTGGAGACATTTGGCTCGCAGCTCGTGGGCAGGGTCCCTCATCAAGCCCTGCTGCCCCTCCAGGAAATCTGTAGCAAAGACACGCACAGATAAGTGTTACTTTTTTTTTTAGTTTTCATGTATTCAACAACACCTAGCTCAACATCCCTCACGGTGATGAACACAGTCTTTTCCATTAGGCTGTGTAAACACACACACACTGATGAAACAACCACAGCTAAATATATTTAAAGCTTTCAGAAGAATCCCTTTAAAAAAACCCAAGATTGAGTTGGATTGTCAAGACGTCCACGATGATGAGTAGAGACCTGCAAAATTCGCGGATTCATTCGGTGATAGGCTAGAATTCAAACACATATACCTCTTAGATAATTTTTCTATAGGCTTACTGTTCATCTGGACGAATCTCAACCAGTTATAAACCCTCAACCAAAGAAGGATCGAATCACAGACAAACCAGCTGAGACGACTTACAAGTCGGCAGCCAATGAACTTGCGTTATTTGCCCAAGTGTACAGGGGTATGTGCAGTCTATCCTGAAGGCCATCGAAACTGCGAATTTTGCAGGTCTCTAATGATGAGTCTAAACTAGCGGCCCTTGATAGAGCAATGGTGTGAAAGCCACGACGCTCCTGAGGCCGTCACGGCAGGGTGATTTTGCTGTGGTTTAACAATGCCTTCTGCAGTTGCAGAGCCATCAAAAGGGAGTCATGGGAAAGGAGGGGGGCATGGAAGGGCGGGCCCGTTCTAGTTTTGAAATTTATTTTAATGCCTGGGTTTAAGCTGACAGGCCAAATATTACAAATATATTGTTAATATAATTCATAGGAAACCTTACAAGTAATGCAATATACACATATCATGTTTAAAGTTATGGTCACAGGTTTTTTTTGTTTTTTTTTTTTTTTTTAAATGAGGGTTTGAAAAGTAAGTTGTAAATTAAATAATGGGGAGGGGCCCAACAAAATTATTTGCCCCGGGCCTTTAGTTTTTCTTGATGGCCCTGGCAGTATGATGGTGAAGAGTAAAGCAGTCCCACAAGTGAAGAATCCTTGGTAATCAAATTGGGAACATTTAGCTGACCAGCCAGAAGATATATGACCACTGAGGTATATGTAAAAAAAAAAAACATGCCAAAAACAAAAGGCGGAAAAAGCATGCAAGCTATACTAGACACGCTCTCTTTGCACCCGGGATGCGGACAAAACATAACTTTTAAAACTAAACTTGACCAGAGCATATAAAGTTATTGAAGTAGTGGTTAGGGTAGCAGTGAAACGCTCCAATAAAGATGCTTTTAAAATATATATATGTCTTTGAGTAAACAATATAAACAGGTCCAGAATGTTCCTCAAACTATCAAGAGTCTTTCAGTGTTTGCAACTTAAAAACCAATTGAGCTTACCAACAAGAGAATTTCCTAGCCTTAAATAAACTAGCAGTAAAATATAAATAACATCTTTAAAAATTAAATTTAAATATTTGTCCAATCAAATACAAAAATACACTTGTGTGTAACCAGGGGTTACCACCTTAGCACCTTTGATTGACCTTAATTGAAAACTAAAATCTAAACTTTTCAAATTTTTTTTTGCTTTTTAAGTCCACCATGCTCCTTACGCCTTTTTTTTCTAACTATTATCAATGTTCCAATGTTCCAATGGCTAATGGAATTTAAGGTATTTCAACCTAATTCTTGGAAACAAAAATATAAAAAACATGTTATTTTTATGTAAATATTGATTACTTTAATGACTTGTTCCATAACAACTATATACCAAGCTCATTTACATCTTGCCCACAATGTCTGGCTGTGTTAATGGAAAAACATTTTGCTATTAGAAAAACTTGAATCCCACTGTTCGAGTTCCTAGACAGATGAAAATACCAGTATATAAGAATAGTATACAAGAATAGTTTTTATTAGTTTGGTACATTAATGAGCTATCCCACTAAAAATGTTTTATGACAGAAAAAATTTTAACAGTTTGAGTATGATTAAAAAAACTAAGTTATCCCATCATTTACCGCATCTTATACTTTCAAATTTATTTCATTTAGACTAAAAATTATGTTAATCCTTAGCTTTTTTAATTTTTATTTTATTTTATGTCACTTGTCTTAACAGTTTGAATGGTACCCTGTTAGGTTGATAAGTGACATAATGTGTCCAAGTTCTTGTATGTTTTTTGTGTGTGTTGTATTGTGTAAATTTAGAGCACATGAATTGTACACATAAATAAACATTCTAAATACATTAATTACAATAGTCAAAGGTTAAATTAATAGGTCAGTTAAATGTATTTCAGTTTGAACTATGACGCTCGCACTTTACCATGAGCATCCTGAGCCGCTTTCCGCAACACTGCCTGCTTCGGACTCGATGCCTCTCTGACTATCTGCAGCAACAGTTCTTCCATGTTTTCTTATGGGCGAGAAAACCGACACTAATTTTTCATTTGTAAGACAGCACTGCCAAAATCAACCTGGAAAGAAAAAAGGAACAACATACTGGAGTATCCTGCAGCCATATACATTCATTCATTCATTCATATATTGTTCATAAGAGCATACAAAAATGTTGTAGGATTTTATCCAAGTAAAACATACAAACAAAGTCTATACATACACCATAAAGCCTGTAAATATTGTTACAAACGTGGCAGGCAAGGCCAAAACGTACGCCAGGTACCTATGCGGGCTGTCACTGACAGCATGTGTGCATACCTACGGGGATTACAGCAGCCCGGCCTTGCCTTCAACCTGCTCCCGCACCCACCTTCCTCGGCGCTGTTATCTATCCTTCAGCAGCCTGGGAATTCTGCGGGCTTACTGAGGCCGCCGCGTGGAGTAGCGTGAATAACATGCCGCTGTTCTGAATGCTTCGAGTGTCAGGTCGGCCCGGGATGACGCGTCACGTCACAACCACTCCAGTCAGTTCCAGAAGGATGGCTAAGGGTATAAAAGCGGTGATGCCAGCCTCCACTAGAGTTCCGTACAGACAAGTTGAGTGAAATGCGAGTCCAGTAAAGTGCGACTTCGGCAAGAAGAACGAGAAATTATTGGACAGGTGCGAGGTAAGGGGCGAACTACTGTTGAGCCTTGCTCCAGTGAGGAGTGAAAACTGTGGACTGGACAGACATTAAGTGTGGTGATTTAAATAGTAATGTAAACATTAGTAGCAAATAAAACTTGATAAAATTAATTGGGCTATCCTTACAAAACTGATTGCCCCCACTCGTAACAATATTCACACATTAGCCAACTTATAAGCCTATAGTAAAATAAAACAAATTATTAATGGGAAAAGTATAGAAAGTGTGAGGAGAATAAGTTAGAAAAGTGTTATGATAGTGAAGCAAGTTATACAAAATGCAAGAGCACAAAAATATATATAGTGGGTTGAGTTACGATTCCAAGCAGCCAGTCTGTATCCAAGATATTCACGTCTTAGACATCCAATCAAATTAAGCATCAGTGCATAACCCTACAATATACTTATAGTTTTGAAGGGAAGGATAGCAGAGCTCTTGGTTTAGTTCTACGAGTGTGGGAGAAGTGATAAAAAAAAATTGGTTGTCTGTAAAGTCGGTTTACGGACGATAGTTTAACGTGACGTCATAACATAACATTGATGAAATGATTGCATACTTTTATGAATAAAATTGAATCATTTTTATTGAATTATCACTATTTTGTATGGATACAAAGAAGGAGTGACATGAAATCTACAATTTAATTGATAAATTTACTTTTATTGGCACTCATTAATTCAAATATTTTTATTACTTTAACGAAGAGATTATATTAACTATAACTTTTATACATGTTTGCTATTTAACTTCTTCCAATCTGTGTTATTCTGTTAAGGATAGGACAATGATAGGAAAAGTAGGAAACAAATGGGAGTGTTTCAAGTTTAATGTGCCTCGAAAAAGTCTAATCGATGGTTGTTCCAATCGAGTGGAAGAGAGATAGATGTGGTGCAAGCATACAATGAGCGTAATGGGACACAGCGTAATGGGACGTGCGTAACGGGACACTTTTTTGTGCGTGCAGCCGGCGTTCATCGATTTATTAGACGTTGTCACGTCAAAAATTACAAATGATTTAAAAAGTACATATGCCTAAATTTACAAGGTTTGTCATTTATTATATTTATTTTCATGCAGTTTTTTTAAGCGAGAGAGCACAGGCTAAAAATGGTAGACCTATGGTATAGAACAGTGTTGGCCAACTGTTGGCTAGCAAGCCTAATACGGCTTGTCTATATGTATTATAAATTGTAAACAGATACTGTTATGAAGTCATGGTATTCTCACAGAAATATTGAAAATTATTATATATACAGAACTCAATTTCTAGAAAAAGAGGTGCCGGAACTGTAACCTTCCGGAGTGTGTAGGGGATATTCCAAATTGTTGGCATGAAAAAAAAAATCTTTGTTTATACAAAAACTTGAAAATTAAGGATGAGTCCGACTACCACTGCGTCAGCCGGTCAAGGTCAAGACACACTATTAAAATGAAGTATTTGCAGTTCATAGTACTCTATACTGACACACAACTACCTACCCTAGCCTCACATCATTATCAATAGATCTTTTACTTGAAGTGTAACAAGTAGGCCAGGCCCACTCACTAACAGAGTAACGATTACAAAATGTTTTTAACTATCAAATTTTTTTTTTCTTAAAGAGGTACCGGCATGATGTTCCATATGTTCCCCCTCAAATCGAGCTATGTGCATGTGTGTATGTGTATACAGTGCTCGACATATATTTTAATCTGTATTCTATATATTGTTCTATTGTAATTCTTCTTCCATGAAAAGATATTTCCTTATTATTTTTGAAAATACTATATTTAAAGTACAATTTATTCTTTTCTTTATGATATGTCACAGTATTTGTTACTAACTAAAATAATACGAGAAAAAGAATTAAGCTAGCCATCAATGGAACAGAATATTGACAACAACCAGCCTACACACTTTTGTAGCCCTATTAATAATTCAAAAGTTGTCTGTAATTGCATTATCTTTGTTACATCACACAGCGACAGGTTCTGATTTTAAGGACCCCATCATTATTGAAGAAAGCTGTTTGTAAGCACAGTAGAGACTCACACATGGGGGTGCCCACGTTATTGCACAGGCAAACGTTAAAATTGTTAATTAAATAATTTGAAGTTCTCGACATTTCGGAATACACCTCCCCAGAATAATTAATAAAATAAAAAAACTAAATATCTCCATTTTCGGGGGTTAGCCTTATTTTTTTTTTTTTTTGTAGCACCCTTATTGAAACAATTACCCTAGAAGGAATTAACTATGGAATAGTTTGAATTACTGATGGAACATGTTCAATAGTATTTGTTTCATTAATAATTATTTGTACCTGCGTAATAAACATTGCTTAGTTAAAACATAAATTGCACTTTACCAAGAATAAGTTAAGATTTTGCAAGTTAGTACCCACAAAAAAAAAAAGGATCGGAAAATAAAAACGCCCCAGCGGTAAACAAACCCTTATAAACAATGTTTCTAGGCAGGAGATCATAAAAAATTTTAACACCGGAAAGTGTTGAGCTCAATCTATGTTACCCGTATTGCACACTTATCCAGCATGAAGCCTTCCGATAAGTAAAAGACTTGTTTCAAAAGGCATTACATAAAATACTACTCTTTGTGTCACAAAACATATTTCTGAAACACAGCGCTTGTTTAATGTTCTTACATTTTTTTAAAAACAGGAACTACAACAATCTTCTTTATACCATAACGTTGCAGACAATGTCAAAAACACATGTACAAAATGTCAATAGTATGGCAACTTTTTCCAGGGGAGCAAACATGATAAAATATTTTTAAAAAATTAGGGAAATTTTCCAATTCATATCAAAAATGGGGCCAATTTCAACACCAACTTATAAGATTTTTAAGAGTGCTTACCGTAACTTAAGCATGATTTAATAACAAATTGCATTTTACCAAATATTTACCCGGTTAAACCATCGGTTAAATATGATGGTAATAAGGACGATTTAAGAGCATATTTTTAACTAAATAAAGAATGTGCTAAAGGAACACGAACTTCTACTACTGTTTTCACCAAACAAATGTCACAAATAATATTTTTATGTAGAAATCATTTCAAATATATGTATATGTGATTGTTTAAAATAAATAATTTCATAACTAATGTTTAATTATATATATATATATATATATATATATATATATATATATATATATATATATATATATATATATATATATATATTCTGTAGGATACTGCTTTCTTTGGGAGGCGGCCAGGTTGGTTTCAGAGAGGAGCATGTCGTACTCTCACAAGGGGCCGAGGCCAAATGCAGGACACGACAATTCATACTATTTATACCTGTTAATGTGGCTATCTTTATTTCTTTTCAATTGAATTACATCACAACAAGCCATCTCCTGGCAATTCCTAATGCCATTCCAGAACCATTATAGACCATCATCATGGGGAAATTGGCCCTTGTGCATTAACTAATCTAATTTAGTTAACAAATGATATATTAATATAATTCTATCAATTTACTAGCCTTCGGAATTTCTTCTTTATGTTAATTTGTAAAATCGTACTGACACTCCTTCGTCTGCCTCCCTGTAGAGATTGTAAATCCATAATGAAAATAAGTGAGTCCCAGGGTTCGGTTTGGCCATGTGACCGGAGGCAGAGGCGTGCTGACTGAAGGACTCCCTGGGTTTTACAGGCTACCCAGGACACTGTATTAAATGAAAAGAATAATACTGACACGAGGTACACGGTACTATCATACTCCTGACCGTTTCTGTTATTGGATAGACGTCTCTACACTAAGGCGGCTCCTTCCAGTGGCGGCGCTGATTATGTTGCTAGCGAAGGTCTCTCCCCGACGAGTGACGCGGCGGACGTTTCCGTGTGGAACTAAGTCCCCGCAGCTAATACTAAAGAACATAAATGAAACCCTAACACTTTACATAAGATGTAGACAATTTCGTGCTGACTGTGCATGTGATGTGCTGCACTATACTACCATGGTGGACGTTCCCGCGTTGAACAAAGCCTCTGAGCTAATACTAAAGTACATACATAAAAATCCTACACTTTACTGTCGTCGTGTTGACTGTGCGCGTGATGTGCAGTACTATACCGACATGGCGGACATCTCCACTACGATGCTAGGTGGTTTTTGAGGTTACCCGCCTGAAGCACCCCCCCCCCCCCCCCTAATTCTTAGTAAATATAACTCATGCACGTACTTTTTTTAGAGTGTGTATAGGCTAACACGTTTACGTTAAGTATCTGAGATTTTGTGACGCGGCTAAATTAAAATAATTTTATTTTAGATCAGTGTAATGGTTATTTTAGTGATTTAATGTTAGAGACGCCAGTTTGAATAAGGATTAACCATCCTGTGTTCCGTTTTGGAGGTTATATTGTGCATAAGTCCTTGGCCTTGCTCTTGGTTCCAAAATGTCAAATAAATTTGACGCGTAAGTTTCTGCTTGTATTTTATTTGATGAATGTTGAATGTAGCTACGGATTGTATTTAGTGATACAAATACACGAGAGTAAAAAAGTTTTTTTTTTTTTTCAGCGAGGGAGATTGATTTTTTTGAGTTAATGTTCCTTGATTGTCTCGTATAATGCATTTGGTATTTTTAATGTCGCGACCCCAATGTAACCAATCATTAATTATTTTTTTTCAGTGTAGTTAATATAACTCAAACAGCTGCCCTCATTATTTAATAGTACTTTAAGTGTAGTTAACATAACCTGACCAATTATTCCAACGATAAACTACTGGTAAAGTACTTCAGATATCGTAATGTCGTGTTATTAATCATGAGGAACACACAAATAACCTTTTCTGAAAGATTTAATTTTCATTTTTGCAGAATTCACTATCTTGATACTACCTAAACGAACCACAGTTTAAAATTTTCTACCAATTTTGCACCTTACATCACTTTAACTTTTCCAAAAAAAATTATATGTATTTAGTTATTTTTTAACAGAACTGTAACTGCTTGTTTCAGGGATACGAAACTTGCTTGTGATATGGCTTGAATTTGCTCTTATGTTTTCTTTCTTTGTGGGGACAATTTTCAGTTATCACGTACTAAATAAATTTTCATTTTAAGTCACCTTGCTGAACACAAACCAAATACAAAATGAGAAGATGGGAATATATTATTATTATTATTGGCATAGACTAGCCTTAATATCTCCGAAATTCCTCAGCAACACGTTTATACTTAGTGGTTTAGAGCCCACTATAATCTTGGAGGCCCCAATCTCCTGAAGCCTCTGTGCTTAATACTGTTATAATACCCCTTTTTGTTTTATCCTTTTATTTATCCTTTACTTTTTATTGATGTATTTATTTTATTTGTATTCCATTGAGCCTCTGGAAATGCATCCTTATACCTGAAACTGCGCAACAAAGTAACAGGGGTAGGTAGGCAACTAGGCGACGACAAGCCAGTGAAAACATGTTGTGTTGTCTTACCTACTACCCGATTTGACGATCAGTGACCGCACGAGTCACCGTGCATGTGTTAGACAAGGAACAACTTCTGCGCCCGTATCATGTACAGAAGGTACAGACCTTAAAAAGAAGCTGATTTTCCTGCACGACATGCGTTTTGCCGATGGTTGCTTCAGTGCTGCGAAAACGTGCCACAGTTCCTACAGCATGTGCTGTTTACAGACGAGAGCTGCTTCACCAGGGATGGTTTGTTCAATACCCGTAACACTCTCGTTTGGGCCGAGCAACACAGCTACACAACGTATCCAACCCGCCACCAACAGATTTTCA
Source organism: Bacillus rossius redtenbacheri (assembly GCF_032445375.1). Classification (NCBI taxonomy): domain Eukaryota; kingdom Metazoa; phylum Arthropoda; class Insecta; order Phasmatodea; family Bacillidae; genus Bacillus; species Bacillus rossius. The sequence goes on along the minus strand of NW_026962012.1, from coordinate 6,908,480 downwards.
GTGAACATCTGGGCTGGGATACTAAATGACAGTGTACTAGGGCCACACATTTTGCCACCACGCCTCAAAGCTGCAGAGTATCTGCGGTTTCTGCGCGATGTTTTACCTGACATGATGGATGACGTCAGTCTTGATATTCGCGCGTCATTGTGGTTCCAGTGTGATGGAGCACCAGCTCAATACGCCCTCTGTGTTCTTGACCACCTGAACAGAGCATTTGGACAGCGGTGGATAGGACGGGGTGGTCCCATTGCCTGGCCACCGCGTTCCCCCGACCTCTCGCCTTTGGACTTCTACCTTTGGGGCCATGTGAAGTTCCTTGTGTACGCCACTCCTGTACATACCAGGGATGAACTGGTAGGCAGGATACATGCTGCGTTTCAGACCATAGGAAACACACCAGCTGTCTTTGCTGATGTGCGACGCAACCTGTTACGGCACTGCACTGCATGTATCGGGTGTGGCGGAGGATATTTTGAGCAGCAAATGTAAAGCGTACAAATAAAACTGCATAAATACAGATACACATGTGTCGTTATTGACATCCGACGTCACCGTCCCTGCCAGGTTGCCTACCTACCCCTGTTACTTTGTTGCGCAGTTTTCAGGTATAAGGATGCATTTCCGGACATGGGTTTCTTAATAAAATGTTTTCTACACATCTACATCTACCATCCCTATCAATTTGTAACGAATATTCATGGCTTTCCTGTACATACCCATAGACATGACATGTCAAGCAATTCTTATATTTTTTCTTATATTTATTAAGTAAAAAATAATGAGACTTTGAAAATTCACACTTCTCTGCCATTCGCATGGTCTGTTCCTCAAATATGCTTCCTTACTTTTACGTACAGAACGTGCAGGTTTAACAGATGAAGATGTGCACATGCAGTGTATGATGATCTTGTTTTATTAAGGTTGATACTTTTTAATTAGGATGTTTGTGATCTCTAATCACCAGCCTGAAGACGAACGATGACAGTGGGGAGGATGAACAGACTAGTAGAGATGTTCAGAAGGTTGATAAAGAGCCATTGGTGAGTAGTATTCTCTTATCTAGTAGTTTGATTATTTCTCTTTGATTTTATTTTTACCATGCTTTGTGTACAAGTGTTAACGTGATCATATTCCCATTGTCAAAGGTCTGGTCAAATATAGTTATTTATTGCACTTCCCCCTTCCCTCTTTCTCAATATCCCACTCCACCAGAATATTACCAAAATTTCAACTTTTTTTATGGCTTAGATGCCATCCATGAGTTGCCTACATGTTTTCTTTAAATATCTTTACTATTTGTAAATAATTCTGATTCTTCTTGCTGTTAATGCAACTCAAATTCCATATTTAAAAATGTAAGAAATAGAATGGTAAATTAATGATGAAAAATACTATCTGCAAAAATAAAAGCAATTCTTCATACTGGTTCCTTAATGCCCGGATTCATTTCACTTTGCTAAGTATTTAATTTTTTTTCTTTGATATAATATTATTCAGAATTTTTTCAAAGAAATATCAAAAATAAGTTTTTGACTACAAAAATTAAATTGTATGCATTGCTCTGCTGTCGAAGAACAAAAAATAAAGTTTAAGAATGAGACCCTGATCATTTAGTGAGATAAAAAGTATTATTCATGAATACTGCCATGACGATTTACAAAAAGTTCCCAGATTGCAGCGAATAAATCTAATGGGTGTCAGGGAATGCCAGAACAAGCAAATTTTTGTTAAGGACCACATATAGGGAAACAAAGCTTGGCAATGCTGTAGGCGCAAACAGTAGTGGGCAAATTTGAATGTGGCTGGCGTCAGAGGGCTACTTGTCTAGCTGAGAGGACGCGTGATCGCAGCACAGTGGTGTTCAAACGCCCCGCAGGAAGTAGGCGACAAGTCTGGCACAGACGTTTAGAGTCAGTCAAGTGCACTAGTGGCAGCACACTGGATGGTTGTTTGTGGTATTATGTTTATACGTTTGGCTTTGGGTCAGCACAGGATTGACTGTGAGTACGGCGCCGCAATAAATTAGACAAACAGCAATAGCGTGACATTTGCATGGACAGTCGATAAGTCAATGCTGTACGGGCAGGCGAAAAAAAATTGAACCACAGCGGTGCACATTAACCAAGTGCGCTTCCACAACATACAAGTACCGAATAGGAAGACCTTTTGCTCTGCTTAACCGGTGTTTCTCGGAAACGGGGAGTTTCATACCACGAAGGGTGATGTACACAAGATTGTGTTTGGCTAACTCTAATTGTGTTCTCCTGGCTCGTCGCCTGCTTCCCACAGAGCATTTGAATGCCACTGCTCTGCGGTCACGTGTCCTCTCAGCCAGTGGAATGATGCTCTGATTTGCATGAAATTGCACATTTGTGTGCTGGGCCATTCCATGCACACGGGTGTGACATTTGAATGATATTTTTCAAGCAAAAACAATATTTGTATGTATTATATATAACTAAATGTGTTCCAGGCATATATGCACAAACACTGCAGTTAATAGGCTAATTGACTGCATTTTCATTTGTTAAAAAAAAATTATACAATTTTTTTTACAAGCATCTGTATTTATGTTACGGGTGTGACATATTTTGGACACCACAGTACAAAATTACATGTTTATGTTGAATTCTCTGTGAAATCTGAAAGGACTTTTGCCAAATCTAACCATATGTGGCCAATAAAAGGAACATAGATAATTATTCCTGTGCCAATTTGTATGAAAATGTTCCTTTCTTTTTACAATAAATTATATTGTGTCGTTACGGGTGTGACATCATATGTTACGGGTGTGACATCATCTGTTACAGGTGTGAGACTGTACATCAACATGGCTGTCACTTTTGTAGACAGATTTTAATTACACTAAATCACTTATGTCATACAGTACCAACTTATATTAAAAATTGTACATAATACTATTTAACAAATTTACAACAATTTTTAATGCAAAACACTTGTAGCCTATTTTAGTATGGTGTAAAATGTGTACAAGAAAAATTCAAACTCTAACTTTATACAGGATTTTAAGAAACTACATTATCTCACACTAGTATAGGCTAAGTCTTAAACAATTTTTTTTAAATTTTACTCCAGATTTGCATCTTAACAAACATGTTACAGTTGAATGACGTCAATATCCTTTTGAAATTCATAGTACAGTACACTCTGTTACTGACTACCTTCATTACTGGTTCTGGAAGATACTTCAAAATTTGTTTGATAAAAACAAAACAGTTGTCTTTTTCATTAATTTTGAATATTCTTTTATTGTCTTTATCATGAAGTTTTAAAAACAGTACCTCAACTTCCTCACCATCAGGCTCACTTTGGCACATCCCTACAAATTTGTATGTTCTCTTCTTTCCCTCATATTCTACTAAAACACATTGTCCTGGTTGGAGATGATTTGTTGAAACTGAAAGGATGGGTTTATCGTCACTGAAATCACTTGATTCCGTTTCTGCATAAATGTCATTGTATGATACTTTTTCCTTCGTCATGCTGCATTTCTCTAACGTGGAGAAAGATGTGCGGCTCACTAAGAGACAGAACTTGTTGTTCAATGGTTTAAAACAATGTTTTGACTGAAGTCCAGGTACAGCATGTGCATTGTTCCATCGGTCCATTAGCATCCCTTTGAATTTGTGAATTTCTTCCATGTTTACAAAAATGCATTTTATTCCTGAAATGATTTCCGAAGCACAATCGAAAAACTCTTTCGCATTAATAAACCATCCTACGGCGGGACTTCACCTCATTCCACACTTTATATTTGACCATTCCTCCTACACCATCCACTGCCCCTTTGCCATGAGTAGAGACCCGGAAAATTCGCGGGTTCATTTCGTGTTATGCTAAAATTCAAATAATTATACCTTAGTGCTGCTTCCGTCATTGGTTCACTGTTAATCTGGAGGACTGAGGGCCAATTAGAGACCCTCACTCTTAGAAGTGTCGAATCACAGGCCACCCAGTCGAGACGACTCACAAGTCAGCAGCCAATGAACAGTTGGCATTTGCCCGAGTGTGTAGAGGATATTGGAGTCTATCCTGGAGGCCGTTGAACCCGCGAATTTTCCGGGTCTCTAGCCATGAGAAGTGGCAAAAAATGCCACTCCCCAATGAGCGCAAAATCAATCATCTAAGAAGAAACATAAATTAAATAAATTGTATCTTTTTTCTCTTTCAACTCCTTCCTGTGCTTCCTCTGGCGTTCTGAGTCCTTCAAACGTTTTAATTTCAATTGTCTTCTGTTATTAGGCCTACACAAGATATCCATAATTTTCTTTCGTCTTGTCTTATCTCGCTCTTGTTCTTTACTTGAGTGCTCCTTCCATTTATCTGGATTAGCTTTTAATCTCTCTGTCCACTTACGTACATGTTCTTTGCTGTCCTGTACCTTCATCTGTAAAAAGTAATAATAAATATAAATGCAAACTTAAAATTCCCAGCTACTATACATGGCTAATAAAACAAAACTAATTGTTATCTGTAGTCCTGACACATTCCAAAATGATTTACTCTTAAAAGCATGCTTTAATACCTTATGAAAATAAAATTTTATATTTGCGTTACGGGTGTGACACTTTTTAATATTAATCTTTACTTAGTTAATCAATATATAGCCAGTTAAGGGATGGTCACATTAATCATTGTCATATATAACCTTTCATTCACATAATGAAAACATGTTCAGTTCTTTATTTAACCAAGCATGTCAACTTTTATCAATTTTTTGTTACGGGTGTGACAGATATGTATACAGTTACTAAATAACCAAATTAATGACAGATTAACTTACCTACAGAATGGATATGTTGATGTTTCTTTACTGCAAGGTTAGCACTGTACACACTACCTAGTGAATGTTACAAACAACCTTTTTGGAGGGAAGATTTAAGCATGCCAACTTAACATATCTCTACAAAAATTTTCTTTCTGTGTGCATGGTTTCCTGTAACGTTTTAATATAATAACCTAAAAACAAACAATTGTTACTTCTGTACCAAAAATGTTAAATACAATACTTAAGTATTATAAACAAACCACAAAAAGTGCTATACAATAATTTTTAATTTTTTGAAGATTTGTCCAGTTTCGCATGGAATGACCCTGCTACTGTTCGTGCCTGTAACTTAACATGGTTTCGTTTCCACATGTATGTTTCTTAAAAAAAGTTACTTGTTTTGTTACTTCTCGCCACCCATTAAATACATGTCCCATGGTTTGTAAACAACCTGTATCTAATGTGAAAAAAAAAATCCATCCCTTATACAAAACTGATGACATGAGAATCCAGCTATCCAATTCTGAGGGGGATGTAAGTATATGAGATGAAGTCAGTGCTGAGTGTAAATGACTGTTTTGCTGGGGATGCATGTAGTACACACCAGGAGCTTTGGGGTAGCTAAGATTCTGAGAGGTAAGCGGGTGGAAGGGGAAGTAGGGAAATATGCACTATATATGTATGTATGTTACTTCGGGCCAGCTCAAGAATTGGAGTGGTGGGCGACTGAATACGATGGGAGTAAAACCAAACGTACCCTAGAAGTAAAACCAAAAGTAACCTGAGAAAATGTTTACATTGTGATAGGCCTAGTTTCCATTGTAACTGTTTTTTGAACCCTTATTTTAACAATTTATCTGCAGACATTACCACATCACAGTTATGGTATTGGTATTGTAACACCCCTCGTGCCTCAAAATAGAATTATTTGGCATTAATTAAAAAGAGCCTTGGAAACAAGCTGGATAAAAAAAAAATAAGTTAAATAAATTGATTTACCAGAGGCGACACGAGGTGGGGAACAAACACAATTTAGGAACTTCCTGTAACAAGCAAGGAGGAAGTTGGGGGATCGTTAAAATCAATAAATAAAAACTACACGATTAACTTGATCTATAGTTTCCCTGTTTTATTTGCCCTGATGAATTATCTTGTTTCCATTATTTTAACATACATACAAAAGGTTTTAACAATTTTCAAAGATTAACAAAAGGAAAACGAAAATGGGCCGGCCCGCGCTTACTTAAACCAATTTACATTCTTAGTTTGAAATATAAACATTTGCATTATGAGTTTCACACCCAAAGTGGGATGGATCCGATGATTACATTGATAATTAGTTCTATTCGTTTTACATTTTCTTGAGAAAAACACTGGTCGCTGGTGGGTTGGTCATCCGCTTAAGATAGTTCGTAGCTAGTTAAGGGGGAAATGTTGAATTTACATTACCACCCGGGGTCTTCAAAACGATCACGTCGGGTAGTAGAAATGTTTCTTCTAATGTGACCCACGGAACAGGAAAGGGTAGGTGCCACGAGATGGGAGCATCAGTCTCTCCCTGTCATCGACCCTGTCTGCAACAGTCCAAATCAAAACTGATTAGAACTTGTATACAGGCAGTCTATGGGGCAGAAAATGCCCAAAAATTTAAGGGAACAAAAAGGGGGGGGTCGCGAATTATCACTCACCAAAACAGGGGAGTTGCCCAGCACGCTGCAGTCGTGGAGTCAGCCAGGATCTGGAGCTCGCGAATTGCGCGGCAGGACGCGGATGATTTCTTCATAATAACGATTAAAAGAAAAAAAATTTTGAAGGCAAATAACTAAACTATGCAGACAGACTAATCTACTAGGAATGACTTGAGGGAATGCATCCCTTATACAAGGCGACTACATAGTCGTTAGCGGTCGGATGAAGTCTTGCCGATTCGCCGATACTCGATGGAGATCTGTCTGCAGACGCAGCGCGAGTAGATCTGTGTTGCGGCAAACCGCGTCTCGTAATTAAAAGTGCCCGCCGGCTCTTACAGGGGGGAGGTCTGGGCCGCCGAACGATTCCGAACTTGCCCGAATGCGGGCGAGAAAAAAACTCTAGCAGGAGTCTTGAAGTTGGCATCACTGGGCGACAGTAGAGAACTCTGTCGGAGGGGTCTGAGTTGAAAACAATCGACTCGCCCACGGCGTCCATATAACTCAAGGGAAAGCAGGTGCTGCTCTCTGGCGCCCTAGAGGGTAAGCTAGCGGAGAAGTTCGCGACTTGGTCGCTAGGAAGCGCTTGTGATCAGTTTTGGCGCACTCGCTTTTGCGAGAAGACCTTGAGAACGGTCACTGTTGCCCAGGGGGTTACGACCGGTCATTGGTCTTACTTGGAACTGAGAGGGGGGGGGGGGGGGGGGGTAAAATGCAACGCTGATGGGAATCTACGTCCCGTCGTGGCTGCAGAGGAGCGAACATAACACTAACACGTGATGAAAAAAGCCAATCTCAGCTCGTCTCTGCGAACTGGTCGCCTGCAAGCTACAGGCTTGTCTATGCAGTAAGGGTCACGAAGAGAAATGATATTACAGGCTTGAGGCGTGACTGAAGGCGGGGGAAATGGTAAGCTGTCTGCCAGTCAGGGATTAGGCCAGCAAAATATCTGATACGCCGATGGGAAAGGGGCTTCAGAGTACTGAGACAAAGTTTAACTCAGAGGAGTACACCAGACTAACAAAGTAAAATCACACTATAGTAGAGCAAATAAAATTTCCACACAAAAAAATTTAAAATCATAATAAAAATTTAAAATATATCGTGTCGAAATTACTAATTAACGGCACAGTATTGAGTATATGATCTGAATCATTTATAAGCAGTAAATAAAATATGTACTATCAAAAAATGTTATGATTTAATTTAATTCAGCTTTCTTTTTATATAATCAGAACTGTTTCCTAACAGAAAAGCTATGATCAATACTTCTTTGGGGCATATGTTTACAAATAGCATTTTAGATATTCACATAAATCTAGGGTTTGTATATGTTCCATGATGTAGCTATCCATGAAGTAATGTTCTCCTTGTAATTCAAAGAGGCTACCACTATGTTTAATGAAGGAGGATAAGTTTATAAGATTTACCCTCCTGAAATGAACTGTGTGTTTTTTCCATTATAGATTTTTTATAATTTTTAGAATTTGTGGGAGGTGATGTTTCCCTCCCCTCCCAACTCCCCTCTATGTCCATTCTTAATATCAGTCGTTACCGGCTACTCTATATAGTCGCTACCTGCTCATGTGCTGTAAAATCAAGTTAATTTATTGATGGGCAAAAGAATGGTTTCTAGAGATATTTGGTATCTAGTCTCATTGACAAGGTGGTCATTAACAGACAGACTTAGGACCACGGTGGTTGAGTGGTCAGATCACTTGTGTCATACCAAGATGTTGATTTTAGGTGGGGTCTAACCTTGAATATTCACAAGTCGGATATGTGGCAGATTTTGCCATCCTCTGTGAGGTTTCTCAGGGTGCTCTGGCTTCCACACCCATTCATTCTGTTTATGCTCCATTAGCAGCTCATCATCGTTCACCTTCTGTATTGATTTTGATGTCGATGAAACATTAAGTTCAATACATTTACACAAATTTCAATGCAAAATTGGGGAAACAAATCAGCCGTGGTCCATAATAAGATACCGTCTGAGCATTTGCCTAAAGTGATTTCAGACACATGTGGCAACGAAAACAAGGTTGAATGGAGCAGAATACATGGAACAGTTTTGTTTCTTACCATGTAAATTTTGTGATAGTTTTATATGTACCTACACTGTGTACGATGCAAGAGGATGAAATAAAGGCTACTTAGGGGAAAAAGACACATAAATGTAAAAAATAAGTTAGTCATTAGTAGACCTCTACTGATAAAATAAGAAAACCTATATTATTTAAGTTTATTAATTATTAAAATTAAAAAAAGCACATGGGCGAGTGTGCTGGCGGTGCGGTGGCAGGCGCGAGCGAGCAGATGGAGGACATGCCTTGTGATTGGGCCGTTTGATTTTGTTCAGCATTTTTTATTTTGTGTTGTGGCAGCACAGTGAGTTATAGAGCCATAAAATCCAATGAAAAGAGCCGCATGCGGTTCACGATCTGCGATCTGCCGACCCCTGTTCTAGCAGGTTACATATCACATTTTCACATTTGGTATTTCCTTTGAAACTATACTGACATTCGATAATGTGGAAAATCACTATTCAGCATGGCTTTGGTCCCGAAGGTGCCAGATTAAAGACCTTTCACTGTACTAATCTGCAAAGTGATGGACTACTGTTTAAAGTCCCGTAGTAGAAAGCCAATGGTAAAAAGACTGCACCTCAGACGTGCTTTTTGTGCATAGTGGTGATGAGGCATTAGAGACACCAGCCAGTGTTGCCCTTTGCACATGGAGACCTTGAATGCACAGATTTCTCTGTTTGGCATGTTTAGCTTTGGAAATTTTCTCTGGAAAACTAACCTGATTTCAAAATTGTTGCCAGATGGAGGCTTTAAGGTTCTGATTTTTTTTTTCTTCATTACTTTTATTTAAGGGCTTTGGTGAAATTTTTAACTTTATACAGTCCCTTGCATTTGTTGTTCTGCAACAAATATTTACAACAGATATTCACTGATATCGTGATATCGTGGATGCAAAAAAGGCGCAGAAGTGTTCTTAATTATCAGCGTTAGCACGCCTTTTTTACACTCTGATGTTACACTAAGTGAATATCTGTTGAAAATATTTTTGGCAGAACAGCAATGCAAGAGAGGTATTGAGTTAAGATTGTATAAATAGCCCTTAAAAAAAGGGAAGATAAAAAATAAAAAATCCACATGGTGAGATAGACCTAGCTTTAAATACCACACTATCTCTCACATGCCATGAAGGAGTGGCATTTTTTTCGGTAAAAATGGGGAATTGGGGAAATGATCTGGTTCAAGTGGACGTAGAGATATGTGTTTCAGTTGCACTGCACATGCACTTCAGGTAGATGTTGCATGTTGTGGACCAAATGTTGTTTCAGCCCACCATAGTGGTGCCTCCAGAAGAGCACAAGCTGCAGTACTCCTATTGGCTGTGGTTCAGCCGACGCTCTCCCGGCAAGCAGGCGAGCGTACAGAATTTTAACCAGAACCTGAAGCTCATTGGCTCGTTCGGCAGCGTCGAACAGTTCTGGTCCGTGTACAGCCACTTGGTGAGGCCGTCGGAACTGCAGAGCCATAGCGACTTCCATCTTTTCAAAGTCGGCATCAAGCCCATGTGGGAGGTGTGTGTTTCGTACATTAATAGTTATTTTCATTTAAGTTATATCTGTGTAAATGTATGGTTTTCAAATTATGAAGAAGAAGAAAAAAAAATTTAAATTATAGATACATTTTATTTGTAGGTATTTGTAATTTTTTAAAGTTAATAAAATTAACATTTTAATATAACAACTTCAAGCAAAAAAATATAATACATGTTTTGAAATCAAGTTAAAAGGTTTCTATTTTTTGGTTTCTGTATATCATTTTTTTCTCCCACAATATACACTTATGTTTCTAATGTAAGTTTGAACGTCAAACTTCAGGTTTGCAGGTACAATCATGATGACTTTGGCAGTATTTGTTACAAATCTGAGCTGCCCGATGAAGTCAAGTCAAGATACTGGTTCTGTTTTCTGTTGCTCATTCGTTAGAAACTCCATTGAACCAAAAACAATTAACAGCGATGGTAGTGCTGTTTCAAAATCTCTGAAAACAGATAGTAAATGTTCAGACCAACAAATGACTTACTTGAAACAACAGAAAGTAATTGACAAATATTCTTTCTTTCATAGAAAGTGAAAATTAGCATTGCTGCATGTTTGTTAATTTAGAGACCACCCCTAGGATTTCCATGTCTTTTAGGCCCAGACTATGAGGAATGCAAATTGTCATACCTAAAATTTGACTACTCTTAAGGAAAGTTCTACGGAAGAGTTGTATTTATCAATCGGATACTGGAATGTTACATTTAAGTAAGAACCCAGTGGCAAGCTCTACTTTCCTTTTACCTTCCTCCTAAATTGTACTACATTTCTTGCCAACACACTTTTCCAGAGTGTCCTTATGACCAGCAAGTTTTTCTTCCTTTCCATTCTCCTTTCTTTAAAAACTTTTCTGGAGTTCTCCCTCCTAGAATTCTCTCTCTTTGAAGCTCTGTGCACCCGTATGTATTTGGCCAGGTAAGCGAGGCTCATAAAGTGGCATGAGCTATAAGGAAAAATTAAATTTCTAGAAATCATAATCAACCCTATTATGGTAGTGCTCAGTAATGAGAACCACTTTAATATTCTGATTTTTTTTGAGGAAGGATCAGATGCTAACTTGCTTACATTTCAAGTAACAATACGGGAAGTGTGACATACCAGGTGTAGGCTGATGCAGGCTCTGCACTTTTGCTCCTGGTGTAGGGAGCACAACCGACTTCACGTGCTCAATGTGCTGTTGGGCAGATGATGGTATATGCTGCCTGATTTACATACATTAACAAAGCATTATGCTACAGTATTTATAAAATTAATTAGCAAATAAAGGTTACATCCATTTACTGTAGTTTAAGTTACATATTACATAACAGTTAGTACAGGTAGATATATATCTGTATGTGTGTGTGTGTGTTAAATACAATATTCCTCTTTGGTTCGCATTAAATAAACTACTTGTAAAGTATATTTGAAAATTTAAAAAGAAAAACCAACAATATTATTCTTACGTATTGAATACAGTGTTTTAATAAATTAACTAATACAGTCATAAACATTTTTAAATTGGTCAAATCAGTCATTTGATGCAAAAAATCCCACAATAATCCATGACATTTTTCAGCAACTATAAACCATTATGTTAATGTTCAGTATCAATCACAGAAGTAAATTGAGTGCTTAGTCACAACTCTAGAACACATTATATAGCACCATGACAGACCAAACTCTATAGGAAAATTGATGTAATTTTTTAACTGTACATTTACTTTCAACAGTGATAGTTTTTACAGACAGTTTGTTGGTTTAATGCTTGTGGCTGGCGTTTGTGCAGGACGAAGCGAACGTGAAAGGAGGCAAGTGGATCGTGAGGTTACGGAAGGGCCTAGCCTCTCGCTGCTGGGAGAACCTCGTGTTGGCGATGCTGGGAGAGCAGTTCATGGTGGGGGAGGAGATATGCGGGGCCGTGGTGTCCATGCGCTTTCAGGTAGAGTTGGACTGCTGTGGGGCAAACGTGCAAGTTGTCATATCAGGGCATCATAAAAGTGTGTCACGAGTCCTCTGTAGGTTGTAAATGTGACATGCTGCAAGATTTTGGTACATTAACAAATTTTATATTTGTAAATTGAAATAAATTTAAAAATTAATAAACAATTATTTTTTGGCTGTAAATATTTTTTTTTTATTACAACAAAAGGTGCTAAAAATTTAAAACAGAGGAGAAAAAATCAAAATGACTATTTGTAAAAATATTTGTATTGTGCAGCCATTTCAGTGATTTATTGATAAGGGTGCCTTTATCCAAAAAAAAAGAGGGTTGTTAAATGCTGTGTTATATGGTTAGCACATTCTTTGGCAAACAATATAATATTTCCTCCGCGTGGGCGGTCTCTGTCAACTGGAACCTTCGTGAAGCGTGTGTGTTCCTACAAGCAGCTGGTTTCATCGGGTCACTGCGATTCCCGAAGGCTCCAAGTGCCGGCCAGTCGCACGAAACGACCATCCGGCATCGTGCAAACCCACGGTGCGGCGCCTATCAAATTTTTGTTTGAGGGTGCATTCCAAAATTGTAGAATGTTCACTAGGAAGTTCTGTCAGAGAGTGCTGGTACACATGATCGCATGTGAGTGTGGGTGCAAGCAGGATTCATGCTCTCTGATTAGTCTGGTTAATGTCTGTGTGTTGTCTGCAATCAAATTTATATGGTTTAAAATAATTAAAACAATGTAAAAAAAAAGTTCAAAATAATTTAATATTTAGAGCATTTTTCTTGTGAGAGGTTTTTGTTTGTATTTTGTATTTTTGCATACACTTGTTGCACACAAAGTGGTCAAAACATTCTGAAAATCAAAGTAATGGTTAATGCATAAGTTCAAGGTGGACTATTTAATTATTTATTTATTTATTTGAAGGGCATTAAATATTTTAGTGTGAGCATAATAGTGGGCAAGGAATTGTGGGAGAGGGTACTAACACAAGTGCAGGTGCTGTTTATTTAGAACAGTCTTGTATTTTGCTCATGTATCATGTCTTGTATCATGCCTAATAAATAATACTAACACTGCTTTAATTGTGTATTGTGGTTACTCCACTAATGCTCTTAGGTTGTTCTAAACATTTCAGATCATTGCACTTATAATTAACACATCCATCAATACACGTACCAAATCACATCCAACTATCGTTATTTCTGTCAGTCATGATAGTAAATTACCTATTTATAGCATTGCCTAATCACTAATAATTGAGTATAAATGATTGATCAATGATCATTAATGGTAGTCATTGTCAGTTTTATCCTTTTAAAAGAAAATTTTATTAATTTTTATTATATAAAACAAATATTTATTGTAAATAGGTAAGTGATAATGCAATATGTTTTTTAACAGGAGGATATTATTTCTGTGTGGAACAAGACAGCATCAGATGCAGCAACCACAACTCGGATACGAGACACGTTGCGGAGAGTTCTCAACCTGCCCCCAAACACAGTGCTCGAGTACAAGAGGCATGACGATAGTCTCAAGTGAGTAGCTTTGTTACAGCTTGCATGCTGCTTAGTTGAGTGTCTTATCAAACTGCTTATTGTGGCTTGCTTGGCTCTTGGAGTATTGTGCTGTTCAATTCTTTTTATAAGCTATTACAGAAGTACACTTATTTGTCTAGTGATCCTTAGGCTTCAGAAAATCTTTTTTCTTTTTTAATTCAAAGCAAATTTTTATTTTTATTTCAAATAATTTAAAAATATCAAACATTTTTCAAATTAAATGTGAACATAAAGTGAAAATTTACAGTCCAAGAAAAATTCATGCAAAATACAGTGAAATGAAAATGGATAAGTGTGTTTGTGTTGTGTTTGTTGTGTGTGTTTAGTGGTTGTTTGTGTATGTGTGTGTGGTGGTTGTGTGTGTATAATGATTGTTGTATGTTTGTGTGGTGGTTCTTTGTGTGTTTGTGTGATGGTTACTTGTGTGTTTGTGCGAGGTGTTTTTTTTTGTGCGGGGTTGTGTTTGTGTGTGTGCGAGAGAGAGAGAGAGAGAGAGAGAGAGAGAGAGAGAGAGAGAGAGAGAGAGAGAGAGAGAGAGAGAGAGAGAGAGGTGGAACCAAAATAGAGGGTTTAACATGCAATAAATAAAAAAAACTCTCAAAGAATTTTTTTTAACCATAAAAATTTTAAAGTAGAATTTTTTTTGTGGATCAAACTGATCAAAATTTATGAAAAACTCTATTTTATGCATACAGTACTAATGAAAGAGTATTTATTATAGTATGTCAAAAGCATGTATGTATGTGGAATGTTGCAGAAAAAATTCAATTTTCTAAATAAATCTTTTTTTCTTTATAGGTGTTAAGAATCTTTTCATTTAATTTTTTTTTTTATTAATTAGTCCCACATGCCACATACATTAGTAAAAATAATTTTAAAAATTTATTTTATTTGAATATCAAATTATTCACGAATATCAAATTAACATCTCAGACCCCTATAGATTCTCATGTTTACCATGCATTATGTTTCAATATCGTTGTCATTGGAATCATTGTAATTTGTGGTTGAATTCTTTATTAGCACACTGTTACTTAGGCCGAAATTTGTGCTGAATCAGTGCAGAACCTTTATGAATTATTGCATTCTTTGATACAAGGAGCTCAAAGATTGTTGGGATCTCGAGAGTATTGTGTGCCCGGCCGAGCTATATTTTCTGTTTTCTGGCTGTTGCATTTTTTTTTTAATCCAACATTAAAGGAACTGTTCTATATCCCTCTAAGTATGCTTACCCTTCAAGTTCCATCCTAATTGGTCCCAAAAAATAGAGCACCAAGTACTATACTACTATAGGTTTAATATATATTTTTTTTTTTTTGCTTTAAAAATGTGTGTTTACTATGACAATGATTTACTTTATAACAGTGAAAACCCGAAAACATGTACATTTTATAACAGTTCGTTAAATACAAAAAATAAAAAGATGTTGCGCCAATTTTAGTTTTTGTTTTTATTTTTTCACAGTAGAATGCTGCACTGACAAATCCAAACACTTTTCAAATCTTTCTCACTCGTTCTACTCGTACATCCGCCTGTCGAAAACTGCTCGCAGCTTGTGCGATGAGAATTAACGAAAAATAACGTCCTTCAGTAACATTTTACTGTAAGTACACGAAGTCAGTGCGTCCTCAAACGTGGCCACACCCAGCGAAAATGAACTTCGCCACGAGCCAAATGCCGATGTCGGTAGCCGCAATTTCTAATTGAAAATATCCAAAAAGTTTCAAAACAAATGATTATTAAACGGCATGGCTCTAACTACCGACGTTAAATTTTCTCTTCAACAATTTCTACATACTTTGCGAGAAGCCACCAAACGCAACCTACTTGTGCAGCGTGTGGGTGTAAAATTACCCCGTGCGGGGGCGAACAGCCCACGTCCATCTCTACCTGCACCGCCAGTTACAATCATTGTTTTTCAACCCAGCTAACCTTGACTTCGCCAAGGCTAGTTGCGTAAACACGGTAGAGACGCAAAACTAAATTAAAAGTTTGATTATGTATGCAGTAGGTTATTGCAGCGTTCATACCAATTACTTTATAAGCAAACATTTAAATTTATTCCGGATAAATTATAATACATGAACTAAAAAAAGTGGAATAAAACACATAAAAACAACATAAAATTTACAAATCCTATACGTGACGCCCGGCCGTAGCGATCACGTTACCTGCGGCACAAAAGCCTTGCCTTCGCATAAGTCTAAGTCCGTGCTTCAACACGCGTGAGGAGGGGGGGGGAGGGGGGGTCCACACCAAATGAAAAGTTTAAAATCGTTGATGGGAAATACGTTGCCGTTCATTCCAAATTATAAAAAATATAATGCAGCTGATGCGGGCCGCGGCAACGATAACTCCGCGTAGCAGTCTCCAGGGTTAACATTTCAAAACGATGTGTGGGTCGTGTCCCAACTCCCTTGCACGGAGTTACCCTGGGAACCCATATTCACAACTGACCCGCAGTCGGTCAACGCCCGCAAGCTTCTCTCTGCCTAGAGTCCAAACAGTCCGCTCCCCGCATACGTCACACTCCCGTGACGTCATCCACCTCCCTCCGCTAATTCCCCCTCTTTCATACGCGGACAAGTCCATTCAGCAGAGGTAAATGGCCGCACGGAAAACCACAGTCTTTGATTAATTTTAACTAAAACTAGTAGACGTATATATAAATAAATATGAAAACATTACCTAAAAAAAATTACGTTAAAATTAAAATTAAACATAATAAAACATTAAACATAATAACCTGAGAGACCAGAAGTGTCTCAACCTCACCGACAAAAAAAAAAAATAAAAAAATATATTACCCCTTTGAGTTATCTAACTATTAGGTCCGCGTAAAGTAAGTAACACTTAAAGCAACACGTAGAAGACGAAGTAAGAAAGACTCAAAAGAGCCGGGAAAGAGAAAAACACAAAACTAAGACACAGATAGCAAACTCGAAATAGCACTAAACACTAACTGTAAAGCGCGACCCATAGCTAAACTCTCCAAAGGTTTTACAAAGAAAATTAAAGTAAACTAAAATAATTTAATCCTGGATGTAAATTTAACCATTTAAAAAAAAAATACAGCGGCCATGAAACTTTCTTTCCAAAACAAATTTTCCACAAACGGCTATAGGTAACTTAGATAAATGTCTAATACATACTAAATTTATTAGAGTCCAAAAATCCAGCTACCTGCAAAAATTACGGCAAACATTACAATATGTAAATAAAATATAAAAGACTCGCTAAAACACTTTCAAAAATTACGAAATATATTCTTACAATCATAATTTAAATATAAATATAGATATGAAAGTATATGAATTTTCTCACTTATTTACATCACAACTCCTTTATATCAATTAGAAACCAATTTACATTCGGACTACCCCTGACAATAGGGCTTCAACTGCGAAAGGTGAGCCTTTTTCACCCGAAAATGGTTCCCACATTCTTCTAACAAAACGGTAACGGGCCCCAAAAATTTCTTAATAACATAAGGACCCCCAAAGGCATACATCAATTTCGCCGTCTTACGCTTTCCTTTATCGCTAAGATGGTGCTCCCTACACAAAACTTCCTGGTTTACTGTAAACGGATTTGGCAACCGCCCTTTATTGTATTGACCCCTAACTACCTCCTTACTCTTTTCCAAATTCATCGCGACATCTACCCACACTTCTTCCAACTTACGCGGGCTATGAATTAACAAATTCTCCGGCGAAATGCCCCACACATTTAATAGGGGATGGCAGATGTCTCGCCCCAAGAATATTAACGCCGGCGTAAATCCAGTAGCCCCATGCTTGGTCATATTAAAAGCCATATTTAAAAAAATTAAAGGCTCATCCCATTTTTGATGGTCTTTCTCACTAAAGATGGTCATTGCTATTTTCACATTTTTATTTACTCTTTCAACAAGATTTGGGTTCGGATAATAAGGACTCGTTTTAATGTGTTTAATACCCCAATTAAGACACATGCTTTGAAACAGCTGACTACAAAAATAACTGGCGTTATCCGTTACAACCTGTTCGGGCCCACCAAACAAACTCCACACCTTCTCCACAAGGGCTTTTATAATCTGGCTACTTTTCATATCCCTCAACGGCAAAAATACGCAATATTTACTTAAACCATCAACCAAAATTAACAAACAACTATTCCCTTTCGTCGACCTGGGTAAAGGACCGAAAACATCTAAAAATACCCTCTGCCAGGGGCGCGTAATACTTTCCACACTATGGTACCCAACTTTACAATTTGAGGTTGTTTCGCCAACTGGCAGGAGACACATCCTTTAACATATTTTCTTACGTCCTCTTTAATGGTAGGCCAATAAAAATTATCAGAAATTTTGTCTAAGGTTTTTTCGACACCGTTGTGAGCTCCAACTTGCGAGTCATGGAAATAACGCATCAACATATTGACCAACGCACGTGGCACATACAACCTTCTCTTCCCCCCTTTACTGTAGTGCAGTTTTTCATTATGAATCTCAAAATTTTTGTATTGGGGGATTTGAATATTTTCCCGGATTTTTCCTACCTCCTCATCTTTATCTTGCCATTCCTTTAAATCGACAAAACCCTCTGGGAAATTTCCTAATACATTACAACCATCAAAATTCTCCTCACTCTCTTCGTCTAACCTTTCACCTACTTCTTCAATCTCCTCGGCATTATACATACGCGATAGCGCATCCGCTACCACATTCTCAGATCCTTTGACATGCTTGATTTTAAAATTAAATCTACTTAAGCGCATTACCCACCTCCCAATCTTACCCAACTGACGGGGGTGGGTAAACAGCCACGTCAATGCCTGATGGTCGGTGCACAAATCAAACTCTGCGTGCTCTAAAAACGTCTCTAATCTCTCCAAGGCATAAATACAGGCCAGCGCCTCCTTTTCATACACGCTGTACTTCTGTTCATGTTGGTTTAGGGTACGACTGATGTACATTATAGGTTGCATTCCCAGGGGGCCTTCCTGCAATAATACTCCTCCCAAAGCCAAACTTGAGGCATCAACCTGCACCACAAACGTCTTTTCAAAATCGGGCAAGGATAAAACAGGCGGGCTTGAAATTGCTATTTTGAGTGTTTTAAACGCCTTTTCTTGTTCCTCCCCCCACTCAAAGGATATCCCTTTCTTTTTTAAGTTATTTAAGGGGGCACAAAGTTCCGAATAATTCGGGATGAACCGGCTAAAAAACCCAATCATCCCCAAAAATCTCATAACCCCTTTAACATTTTTTGGAGGAGGATAACTGACAATAGGCGAGATTTTCAAAGGATCCATCACTAATTTACCCTCACCAATAATGAAACCTAAAAAGTGTATTTGCTGCTTTGCCCAACAAATTTTTTCAGGATTTAGGGTAAACCCAGCCTCTCTCAATTTACCTAACACTATGCGTAAATGCTCAATGTGCTCCTCCAAACTATTTGAATACACGCAAATATCATCCAAAAAATTCAGAGCAAACTTGTATTGCACGTCCTGCAAAATTTTTCCTAAGATTCTTGACAGGCATTGTGCCCCAAAATTCACCCCAAACGGCACGCGGGTCCACTCATAATGTCCCCAAGGGGTGACGAAACCAGTATATATTTGGCTTGATTCATCTAAAATACATTGGTGGAATGCAGCATTTAGGTCCAAGATGGTAAAAAACTTAGCCTTTCCTAGGTATTGAAAAATAGTATCTATTTTTGGTTATGGGAACGGATCAAGCCTAATCTTCTGATTCAAAAGACAGTAGTCCAAAACAATACGAAATTCGCCAGCTTTCTTCTTCTTTACTAAAAATGTGGGTGATGCATAATTTGACTTTGAGGCAGTTATTATACCTTCTTTTTGCATGCAAATCCTGAATAATTTCCCTAAAGGCTTTCATTTTTGGGGGCGAACACTGGTATGGTACGCATTTAATGGGGATATCGTCTGTCAACTGAATTTTATAGGGGTCCAAAACACATTTACCTACTCTTTTGGTAATGACATCCTGAAATTCATCAATCACTCCCTGAATTTTCTCAACTTCGCTTATACTCAACCTTTCTCAGCACCCCTCTATCCCTCCACAAATTACCTGTTCGCTACCCTGGGGTTTTTCCAATCCAATACGATACTTTGGTGCAAAACCGAAACTTAACATTCGAGTCCGGCAATCAATAACCGCTCGAGTATCACTCAAAAAATCAATTCCCAATATCATATTATACACCAAATTAGAAATCACATAAAATTCCCGATACCACGAGAATTTATCCACTTTTATATGCATAATTACTTTCACAACACTCTTATGAATTTTCCCGTCAGCTGTTTGCACCTGTATACCTTCCCCTCTCTCTAAAATATGCCCAACTCGTTTCCCTTGTTTCAGGCATTGCTCAAAAAATTCTTCGCTCACGAAACTCTTACTCGCTCCGGTATCTACAAGGGCTTTGACAGTATTCTTACCCACTTCTACCTCCACACATAAATTATTTCCACTTCGCATCACTAACATATGGTGCTTATCTTTAAATCGAAAATGATTAAGTTTCATCTTCTGCCAAAATCTACTCGTTAAATGACCACCTTTACCACAGAACCCGCAACGCTTCTTACCACTCCTCCATTGCTTACACCATTTTTGTACATGTCCCGTGTTACCACAACAAAAACAAATTTTATTAGAATTACCCACATAACCATTCCTACGAAAACACGTATCTCTTATATGACCTTTTTTCTTACAAAAATCGCATATTAAGGGTGTCGCCTTAAACTGGGAATTTTCCTCAATGGACCTTCCACTAGAAAGTTCTATACCCCTATTTTCGCCTCCCACCTCCATTAAGGCATTCCCGGTTTCTATTTCCTGAGCGGCCGCACTAACTTCCCCTTCGCTGGACTGCTTGCTAGCATAATTTACATTATCCACTTCCACCGCCCAGTCCATTAATCCCGAAATACTTTCCGGCCTCTTAACAAACGAACATTCCACTCGTATTTCAGGGGCCATATTTTCAATAATCATAGAAATAACTTCGTGATCCAAAAATCTCACTCCAAATATTTTTATGTGCCTAATGACATTGACCACGAAGTGCGCAGTACTTTCTCCATGCTTCTGAAAACGACTCACATACTCGTGTATCAAACCAAATTTAACTCTCCTCGGGCACAAATTCTCCCACAACATCTCACGAACTTGCTCCCAACTACGCTTTTCTACCAATCCACGCGCAATAATTTCCCTCATTATGCCGGTACTTTTCCCCAAAAGACACCTCAACATACTATAATCATCACAAAAAATTTTTGTATCATTCAACATTTCGACTTCAAGCAATATTTTCCTCAACTCATCACCATTATTTGCCTCTAATCACGGAAAATTTTTCAAAATGTTGACACCAATAGTTGCCAGTACATCGGCTGCCAAATCCTGTTTACGAGCATTCTCAGGGCTTTCCACAAATGACCACTCGTCTCTCCCGTTGATGTATTCGACTAATTTAAGACGTAGTAAGTGCACGTCATCATTGTTCTCTACCATCCGCCCTGCGGCATGCAAATTGGCAATTAACTGCTCCCTTTCTAAGTTGAATACCCAGCTGTTTGCCATGTCTAGGGTGGACCGAATCAATGACAAATGTAAAACTACTGCAGCTGCAATAACCACTGCAACTCTAAAAGCAGAGTGGCGCACTTGTGGGTGTAAAATTACCCCGTGCGGGGGCGAACAGCCCACGTCCATCTCTACCTGCACCACCAGTTACAATCATTGTTTTTCAACCCAGCTAACCTTGACTTCGCCAAGGCTAGTTGCGTAAACACGGTAGAGACGCAAAACTAAATTAAAAGTTTGATTATGTATGCAGTAGGTTATTGCAGCGTTCATACCAATTACTTTATAAGCAAACATTTAAATTTATTCCGGATAAATTATAATACATGAACTAAAAAAAGTGGAATAAAACACATAAAAACAACATAAAATTTACAAATCCTATACGTGACGCCCGGCCGTAGCGATCACGTTACCTGCGGCACAAAAGCCTTGCCTTCGCATAAGTCTAAGTCCGTGCTTCAACACGCGTGAGGAGGGGGGGGGGAGGGGGGGTCCACACCAAATGAAAAGTTTAAAATCGTTGATGGGAAATACGTTGCAGTTCATTCCAAATTATAAAAAATATAATGCAGCTGATGCGGGCCGCGGCAACGATAACTCCGCGTAGCAGTCTCCAGGGTTAACATTTCAAAACGATGTGTGGGTCGTGTCCCAACTCCCTTGCACGGAGTTACCCTGGGAACCCATATTCACAACTGACCCGCCGTCGGTCAACGCCCGCAAGCTTCTCTCTGCCTAGAGTCCAAACAGTCCGCTCCCCGCATACGTCACACTCCCGTGACGTCATCCACCTCCCTCCGCTAATTCCCCCTCTTTCTTACGCGGACAAGTCCATTCAGCAGAGGTAAATGGCCGCACGGAAAACCACAGTCTTTGATTAATTTTAACTAAAACTAGTAAAGACGTATATATAAATAAATATGAAAACATTACCTAAAAAAAATTACGTTAAAATTAAAATTAAACATAATAACCTGAGACACCAGAAGTGTCTCAAGCGTTCGACGGACGACTGGTTAATTCATGCCACCGTTTCCTCCACGCAGGGAGGAGAAGTCACATGACCTCACCGACCAATCACACGCACGCTTCATTCACACTACAGATCACAAGCCAATAGGAAAATAGAACACACATTGAAAACAGTTTTCTATCCATAGAGCCAGGGACTTTACATTCTCCTTCTCTCTGCCACACAGTGAGACAGCAGTTATCACACAGTTCCCACGACCAGTGGTGAGTCCCAGCTTTTATCTTTGTTGGCGGGGAATCACTGTTTCTTTCTCACTTTCACTTACAGGCCTCTTATGCCTCTCTCTAATACATACCACACCAAATCCGTTGTTCAAGAACCTTATGTACCAGCAATAATAATACAAATTACTTTACAAAATTAAACTTATTTAGAAAAAACCTGAAAAAATAGGCCAAAATAGGCAAAAATCTAGTACAGTGACTTATTTGTGAATAATTACATAAAAAATACTGATGATTTAAAATGTCTGTTAAAATACCAGGGACATTCTTAACACACATAGCACGTGCAAATAACATATATTAATAGCCATAACATCTGATTATACTGTTTCATAACATATACACCACTCAAAAAACATTGACTTATTCATTGGCGTAGCTGTGTTCATAAAGTTGGGGGGGACAAATAATGATTTTGATGTCATGTATACCCATTCCCCTCTTACTAAGACAGGGGGTCCGGGGGTCCTCCAACGGAAAATTTTGATTTTAAAAGTGCAAAAAAAAAACTTTTTAAGCAGTTTTTGTATCTAACCATTGGATACATCGATGTTAAAATTATTATTGTTTCCTTAAGATAAAATTTGATGAGTGAAGAAATTACAAATAAAGTTGGGCAGAATAATATTATAAAATAAAAATATCACGGTCTAGAAAGTTGGGGGGGACAGTCCCCTCCACCCAAAAAGTTCAGGGGGACACGTCCCCCCTGTCCCCCCCCCCCCCCCCCGTTTCCTACGCCCCTGGACTTATTAATACTTACATATACAAAAAAGAAGTTTAAAAGAAAAATATTTAGCTAGGAGGGCAGGTTTCTTGCAACGTTACAATTTAATGTACCTCTTGTGAAAAGTTGACTATAATAAAAACAACAGAGAACATTAAATTAATATATAAATATACATGTAGCAATGTCAGGTTTACATTTAGATAATAAACACAACTTAAATCATAACCGGGCTTTGCAGGCTTAACATCAACATTTCTGATTGATTTGTTTGTTTTCTATACACATTATTTTAACCCTCATCATTTATTTTCTGAGCAGGTTGCTAAAACATTTATTGAGATGTAAATAATATTTTTATGATAGCACTCTTAGACTATTATATGTAAAATTATAGAAGCATAAATTTTTATTTTCTGTGGAGGGAAAAAAGTTTATTTTAACCTTTAACTATCCTTGCATCATATTTTTTGTAGCACATGATTTTTGCATAATACCTGCAGAGAGAGAGAGAAAAAAAATTAGTTTGTCTCTCTGGTTAGAAGGAACATCTGGCTGTTTACAGGAATCAACGTAAGCAGTTTACTGTATTCATTTCCAACTGTTTTTATTGCCAGGTCCCAAAAAATTAAAACTTATTCTATAGGTAGGGACAAGATTATTTGGTGAATTGCGATAATATGTTGATACACCGCATAACATTGAAATGCATGTTAATACATCATAAAGCACCAGAATGCAATTTATGTTATGGAATTACAATTAAGAAGTATTTAACAAAATCATAATACAAATCATAAAAAGTAAACTTTTAAGGAATGTCATTATTTCTGGACAAAAAGTTGTATCAAAGTGTATGGATCAGAAAAATTAATTTTATGTATTTCTATTGTTGTGGATCTCTTATTGAATTATTTTTAGACCACAATGCTCGCTAATTTATTTTTATTGGTCTGAATGTATCTATTTTAGACCATATTATTACAAATTATTTTATCGTAAAAATGCAGCATGTAAATTTTACCACTATTCTGGTGTAGTAAGTATTTAAAAATGAAATTGGACTAAAAATAAAACCATAAAATCTTATAGGTGATAAAAAAAAATGAATGAAAGATAAAAGCAAGTACAGTAAATAGATACCATTTAGGAAAATAATAATTCAAAAAATTAACCTTTGGATCTATAAATAGATACAGTCTTGTACTTTTAATAAAATTTCCCTGTTAATAAATCTAAATTTCTAAGTACCTTGAGAAACTTTTTAAAAGGTATTTACTGGATACCAGCTGATGTACCCTCGCTTCGCTTCGGAAGTCTATCACACTCCTTATTAGGTCTTAAACATGCCCCACCTTGTGGGTACGCCACTGCCATGCCTCGAATGAAAAATAAAACAAATTTAAGTTTCATTACCAAATCATGAAACAAAAATATAAAAAGACTATAAAGAGAACTAAGATGAATTTCGGAAACATTCGCTTCAGAGTACAAATGGCCCCTCCTTGAGAATCCGCATGTCAGGCCTCACTGTCTCAGTGCTATGCGAACTACAGGCAGACAAACTCTTTCCTTTATTAACATAGATTACATAGCATGAATTTTTTTTTATTATCTAATTGATGTGCAGGAAAAAAAAATAGTATAAGCTTAGAACATCTCCTCTCCAATGTATGGTGCTTAAGAAAAAGGTGCCAACGTGCCGTTAAGGTGACCTTTTTCTTTGTCAGTTGGGCAGGAAAAGATACGTAATTACCTTAGCTATCAAAAGATAAACATTGTTGGGGGGAGATACTATGCTAGGGAGATGTGGGTGTACCCACATCCAGTCAAGCCACTGTGTGTTATCTACCATTAAAACCATGTCACGGTATGCCATGGTTGCTGAGTACTAATGCTGTACCTTCATGGCCTAATGTTTTCCATCCCCATCCATACAAGTTTTTTTCTTCTTCTCTTTGCCGTGTTTTAATGAAACGAACCTGATCACCGGGTGAAGCTGCTTACAAATAATTCTGCATGCTGTTTTTCTACTATCTCAGATGTTGATTAAATATAAGAGGAAATTAAATATATTTACTAAAATATATTGAAATTAATCTCATACCTTTTATTTACCAACAATCTGGATTGAGGAGGCCTGAAATTGGTCAACTCCACACCTATATTTTGTGCTTTTTTTTACAGTCGTGCATTTTATCCTTATCAGTATGCAGACAGTTCCAATCTGGTTTTTAACATCGTTATTTATTTCTCTGTCTTTAAAAAAGCTGTTAGCGGTTAATGCATTCCATACACATGTAGTTATGTTCCTGAACAACCACTTTAGATTGGACTTTTTTCTAACTCAAAGCCAATAAGTCTTTGATTTGACTTTGATCTTCTGAAGCTTCGCAGACCCCCATAAAACATTATTTACAAGGGATAGAGTTATAGTAAAGTCATATTATTTAATCAGTCAATGACACAGACTCATTTTGACTATAATCATTGCCAGCATAACCTAGCCACCAACCCAGGCACCTCACTTCTGCAGGGACTACAGGACATGTTTAATTCACTAACATTTGGAAAAAATGTTATTTCCTGGATTGTGTCACATAATTCAAGAGCTTTGAAACAAAGGATAAATTTACTTGACAGCAACATTTTTGTAATGCATAGGTATTTAAATTTAATATACAGTCAAACCTCTATCTATCGAACTCGCATGTATCGATTGTCCGTGTTTATCGTATACTCTCTACGGTCCCGGCAAAATTGCCATACAACTAAGGTTAAAAAAGTCCGCTTGTACCGATGTTCGAATTATCGTTTTGTCCGCATTGATCGTTCAAAATATGTGGTCCCGTCACTATAAATTATAATAGATGATCGTTTAACCATAAAGATTTTGCAGAAATATACATTTCTTAGTAAGAAACCGTCATAAAAACAGTAACGATAGTATATGGTGGTAAAAATCACCTTAAATCTGCAGCCAAGTAATGGAGCACGTAAATATGAAGAAAAGACAAATGAACAACAACTTACGAATAAATTGGATGATGTACCATAACTACAGTACAAACCCAATTGTTATCCTAAGATAATTACCATAAAAAGAACTAAAGATTCTTTGTCGATACCATAATTACCACAGAAGCACGATAGCTACCACATTTGCACTACAGTTACCGTAACAACCGAGATGTATATTTACCGTGACGGTAATGTATTTATTTATGACATATTAAAATTAAAGAATTTATTGAAAAATAGGATGTTAAATTTTTATATGTACGTTTGGCACATGTTGCGAAGAAATAATGCGATCTGAAAGAATGCAGTACTACTACGAAAAGTGAAAAGGGTAATTGTGGATTTTTAGGTTATGGCAGTCTCTCTCGTTTTTCAGTAATATCGGCCGAAAATTAACAAGCGTATCTGAAGTCGGCAGAAATGCCGATTCAACTTAATATTGGCAAAATCGGCTTCTTCAGTACAGCTCTACATTTTATGACATGAGTAAACATACCTATTTCAGACTTCAGGATATTGAAAAAGACTTTAATTTCCATGTAGATTTATAGTGCGTATGTTTTTTTTTTTTGCAAGTGTAAATTAAATTAAGTAAAATACTTCCATTTTTATTTATTTTTCAACTGATTTAACTTTAATGACATGTAACTGATATATTTCTGACACTAATTTTGAGGTTGAAATATTTTTTTTAAATTCTTAGAGTGAAGTCCACATCTATTGAATGTCCGCATCTACTGAATTTTTTTGTTGGTCCCCTGAAAAACGATAGATAGAGGTTTGACTGTATTGTCAAATGAGCATGAAGTTAAATGAGCCATTTTAGTATCTCAATATTTATTTGTCTTTATTTTATAAATACATCACATTATATTTGTTTACAATCAAATTAGTCTTCAAAATAACCCACTCATGCATAATTAAGGCTTTCAATTATGTGATATTTTAAAGTCCTTTTTTATGTATGTATACACATAACATTTGTCTCTAATGCAGAACTCTCATAGGATTAATTAATTTTTTTAGCTATCGGGAGATTAATCTAGTGAACCATTTGTTCTCATAATAATTTTTTTTTACGGTCTGTAATATAGGACTGTTTATTGGAGAAATTAGTTCATTGCATGCTAAATAAAAAAAATAGTACTTTTATTTGTGCCTTTATGTAAAATTTTGGTTTGAAAATGGAAGGAAAATGACTGAATTATATTTCTCATACTTCTTTCCTTTATCATTTAACACACAGTATGTGGGCACCAGATTAAGTGAAATCTGAAAAGCCTGTACTTTGTTGTATGTTGGCTTTTGCCTTAATCATCAGCATGGCGAGTTTTAGTTATTTACAATTAATTACATGTCACCATACTAACAAATTGTCATTAAGTGGTTGAAATTGATTATTTATGTATTAAGGACTTTTTTTATGTGTGTGTACTAAATGTATATGATATATATTTCTAGGGCTGTACGAATATCATCTTTGTTGCAATCAAATGTGAATAGAATGTTTGCAAATATTTGTGAGTATTAAGTAATTTAGAATTTATATTTTACATATATTTATCTGATGAAAGGTTGTTTAAAAAACACTAAAAATGTATTTCCCCCCCAAAAAAAATTTATTACTTTTAGTTCCCTGCATCAGAATTAAAACATTTTTGTAATCTCTTAGAGAACTTAGTGAACAAAATAAATCACAAAAAAAAAAAAAATAAGGAAAATATTTAATATCTGGAAAAATAGTTAAATCCTTAATGAAGCTTGAATGACTAACACACACACACACAACACTCCAGAAAATTAATAACTATATTTTAGAGCTTTTGTTGGTACCACAATTTAAAACATTTTTTTGGCTTCTGGACTGGGAACAT
Source organism: Bacillus rossius redtenbacheri (assembly GCF_032445375.1). Classification (NCBI taxonomy): domain Eukaryota; kingdom Metazoa; phylum Arthropoda; class Insecta; order Phasmatodea; family Bacillidae; genus Bacillus; species Bacillus rossius. The sequence goes on along the minus strand of NW_026962012.1, from coordinate 6,880,400 downwards.
TTCTGTTTTGAGTTATTATCAATGTTGTGCAAGTCCTCGTGTCTATTGTCGAGGGCAGAGATATCTTGCCAATTGTTTCTGAGCCTTAATTGGTCCTTTTGGGTGTCCACAACAAGTTTAGGGTCTGACCAAACAGGAGGTCTGTTTGCAGAGGTCAGGTGCTACAGCATTGAGTTCAAAATTCACCGCTGCAGTTGAATTAAATTAATCAATTATCATCCATCTTTTATCAGTGTTCACTAAATGTTGAATTCACTACAGCTCAGTTAATCTTTGAATACATGATCATGATAAAATTTTGGCTGTTTTAAAAAATCATATTGACTGGTAGCGGTAGTTATTTGTGAGTTCTTATTGTTACCAAGTTTGTTTGAAATAGGCTGCTTAAGAGAAATTTAGATGTTACTACACTTAAGGTGTGCAATAAGCTTTAGTACATTTCATTTGTGGTTGGTTTCTACATGTTGTATTCAGCTACTATATTGCTTTATTAATTTGTTTGCACATAATATAATGAGTGCACTTATTTTCAATTAAAAACCTTACTTCACTTCCACACTTGTTACATGGGAGAGACCTTTATCACAAAGTAATTTTTGTGCAGCTTAAAATATAATTTTGGCCTATATTATTAGTTTTTTTTTTTTACTTTTTTTTTACATATGTTACAAAAACTGTTGGAAATAATGGAAAAGATTTGCCACTATGTTGTTTTAATGTAAATGCTGTTTTATTGTCTTTAGTATAAATAATAACTTATTTGTAAACTGTAAGTTATTAAGATATTATCTTTCTTATACAAACAAAATTTAATTTGTGTTCCAAATATTTACAACTAAGATGAACATGCAGACTGAGAAAGGAAGCAATTGCGTGGGATGTGAGAGGCTCCAATTGTTTGTAAGGACCAACATTGAGGCAGTAATTAATTTTATTTTTATTGGGAATAAAGTGACAGCAGTGAGGTCATTGGAGATGGAACACAGAACAAACATTACAAATTGCAGATATTGGGGAGGTATTGGCCATGGCCTGTGTTGAGGAAACCTCCCAGAAATTGCTTGGAGTCAATTAGGGAAACAAGATGGCCAGGCCGGGTTTCAAACCCGGGTACTTCGGAATTGGTAGTCCAGTGTCTTACCTCTGTGCTGCTTTGCTACGTCTGGGGCTGTAGAGGTAAAAAAAGTGAGGAGTTCTCTGAACATCAGAAGTGTGCAAACTGATACTAAAACACTAGGTCTCTGCGAGAAACGTATCACAGAGAGTGACAAATGCAAGAGTTATTACATGGCAAACCTACAGTACGTTTGTATGGCGGTGTTCATGCTATTTTGCTCCAGTTGCAATTCATATTTACTTTACATTATGTTTTGAATTGTTGGAAAATCCTGAGCCGTTCTAACAGGGTTGTGTTTGGATCGTATGTAACTATTTACTTGAACTGTGGTAGCTGAGAGTACTATGTAATAAGTTTTAACCATATGATTATTTATGAGCCAACCTGATCTATTAAATGGTGACTTAACATAGGTAATACTTGAATAGAGGCAGTTAGTTGGAAAAAAAAAACATTTTTGGTAACATTAGATTAAAAATTTCTTAACAGTTACAGGGAGAACAGTAACACAACTTTCTTTTTCTAGAGCATTGAAAGGTCCGCCAGTGAAATCCTGAGATATAAGAGGGATGACTGCCTATAGTCTCACAACCGCATGGTCCACCTTCACCTTTGCTAAAGGAGTGATTTCTCAAGCAATCTTGAATCTTCAGTGCTTGAAGTGGGGTCGGTGGAGGACGGTACTTTGCCTTCAGTGTGTGCCTATTTGCAGCAACAAACGTGAAAGCATTTTGTCAACGGTTTTTAGAACTTTCTGAAGCTGGGAACAGGTAGCACAACAAAGAAAAAAATAATGATTGTATTAACAAAAAGCATGTATGTATTGTTTTTCACAAACGTAATAAAGGCTGAATTCAAACTGTCTAAAAAAAATATAAATCTTTTCATGTGTGTTGAATGCAGACTTATTCATTAATATTACTTCCCCTTAGTGCAAAGCGATGTACTGCAGGGTTTCATCAGCAACATTGTTTAAGCAAAATCCTATTTAATATGCTATATAATGAGTTTAATGGAAGAACTGATTAGAACCAGTCATGTTCGCACTGTTGCTGACCACCAAACCTGAATTTTAAAAAAAAATCTTTTAACACATCTATTTATGGTTTTTACAGTTTTTTCTTAAGGGGCCCGCCTACATGTTACATCAAATGTGTTGTAGACGTTCAGCAGTTTCCTTTTTATGAAGAAACTGTTTGACCTGTGCAAATTTGTTATATAAATAAAAGAGATTAAAGTACATTCTATGTCCCTGCGGTGTCTACATCGATATAGAAAACATATGTCATAATAATATTGCATGCTGAAAACGTCAAAATAACGTATTTTAAGATGCAGACAGAACTCGTGGTTTTAAATATTTTTAAAGAAAACCACCGTAGGAACATGTATCATTCTTTTGTCATCCATCGCATATATAGTTTGAACCATGTCACAGCATTAAATTTCGAGAAATTTGTGATTTCCTATCGCATGTTTTGTGTGAATATGCTGACCATCTTGTGGCGCCCTCCAAACCCCGCCATACGCGCAGACAAAGCGCGTGAGAGAACTACCTCTCACTCTACTAGGTGAGGGGTGGGGGGCTGTTTCTGCTTCCGCCCCTTCTTGGCGTCCTCTTTAGTTCCCTTCGCGATCTGGGTTGTTTGTGTGTATGAGCTCCGGTGGGGTTCGTCTGAAGGAGGAAGGGTCTGCCCTGTCAGTTAGGCTCAGTACTACAGGGCCAGCGTTTTAAAGAAATGTCACGATATGTTACTGAATCTTAGAAAATATCCTAATTTCTTGTGATTATCATAAAAACTCTGTGAAAATTAAAGTAAAATATGTTCTCTTAAAAAGTTTTTTCATTTATTTATAAACTTAGCTTTTTAACTGGTGTGCAGACTTAGCAAATGTACCTACTAATTAAGAATCTAAAGGAATAATAAAGCCCAGGAAACGACACTTGCATCAATTGGTGACGAAAATCATGCGGTGGAAGATTTCTCATGTAATTATTCGGGATATTACGTACTCATATTTTCCTGAATGTATAAAAAATAATGCATTGATTTGTTGTAACCATGGCTAAGCCCCAGCATAAGCTAGGATGATTTTGCTTGAGAGCTAAAGTTTAATCCATATTTGGATATATTTAGGGCTAAATGTTTTACTACCAATATTGTGTTTGAGCGTGTTAATTTAAGGGAACTATTAGCCTTTTAGTGTTATGAAGCATCTGTACAAGGTTTGATTTGTCAGTAATAAATGTGAATAGCGATGGCAGAAAACGGGGTATAATTCACGAGTTTAACAAGGCACAGCCCACGGAAAATTTGCAAACAAAACATCCTACGTAAACAAAATTCAGTTTCAAAGCGGCGTAAATGACGCGATCCGAAACCTAGAATACGAAGAAGAAAACGTTTGGTAATGAGTGGCCCAGACTGTCATTACGGCATTTTTTGTGTTTCTTTTTTTTCGTACAGACCATACAATGAGCTCAGCTTACACAAAAGTTATTGATAATTTTATTTATGGATAATGGTTTTTTGCTCATTTATTAGTTTTAATTTATTTCCATATTTTATTAGCTTAAGCAAGCATATTTCAAATAAAAAAATTTTTTGTTGCTTCCAAACACTTTTAGTATATATATTATTCTAATGATTATCGTAATTTAGTGAGTATGGATTATTGTTATGTCTTTCCTGGTATGTTAGGTCTTTTGAGATCCAGGCGACGTTTTTAAACCTTGAGTAATTGAGCTTGTGTTTCTGGTAGTGCATGTTTAACAGTTTTCAATGAACAGCTATAATTCAAAATGTAAACAATGCTGACAATGGAAATCGTTAAACATAATTTCCATAGAATCATTATGCTTTGGTGTTGTTCATATTGTATTTTACAGAAGGCAGTTAAAATGAATATGGATTATGTGTATTAAAAATTTGTTTACTAATGTAATGTCTAGTTATGCTGCTATGTCATAATTAGTAACTGAGACAATTTTCTATGACATCAATAGACATCAATAGAAAACAAATATTCATCTAGATTTGTAGAACAGCAAGTTACTATTGTGAGATCATTAATAGAATTTTTATTATTATAAACTCTGTACACATGAAGTGAATTTTTTATAATCGATAATATATAGAAGTGACAAAAATTAGCTCCTCCGCATTTATATACTTGAATGCAGCAGTAGTTACTTATTTTGTAGCCACGAAGATTTGTAGCTGGGATTTCTATGTTTTCCAGCCAATGATCTGTCAGACAGGTTTATCATACATAATATATCTAGATACATAGTTAGGCCGTTTAACTAATTTTTAGGCACTAGATTTTTTAACGAATTAAAGAAAATAGTTTGTAATGTTTAGAACAACCAGTAATATCCTGTTGCTTGTATTTCTTGCAATCGGTTGTTTTCAATAGCATATTTATAGATACTGATTTTCGGAAAACTTATCTAAATTTATAATCCAAGCATGAGTATATTAACTATTGCAAATATTCACATATTATACAAAATTATATTATACAAATAAACAAAGAAGCCATAAACATAAAACAGAAATTGTTTGGCGTAAACATGTTAATTTTTCCCCAACATATCTTATTTATAATATTGGCAAAGTTGTATTTCTCACACAGTAAAGCTGTGACATGAATAGTCAAAAAAATGTTCGTTGGGAAAAAACTTATATTTTCTGTCAAATCTAATTACACGAACGCTCACTAAGTGTCCATCATAGTGCGTAAATCAGTTCAGGAAACAAAGGTTACAACCTCGAAAAAAATTTTCCAAAGCTGAATTTTTGCACAGTGGTAGAGTCAACTATGCTTAATAACATACCAAAAGTTTACCGCTGTAGTTATTGTGCATATCACGGAAAAAGTGCAGTTAAGTCCTCGATGACAGCGACTTGCAGCAGTCCATTAAAATACATTCCATTCATATAGTTTTAAACGTAGACTCTCCGTAAAATCATCAAAATAATCTGGAAATGCTATTACACACATTCACGTTGAAACAAATTCAGAAAGGTAATATTAAAGGTGTGATATAAATCAATTAATTTAATGAGTTTTTTTATCTCAATCAAGAATATAATAAACTGATTATAATATGAACGAATGGTCTGACGTAAAAACCTCTTAAATGAACATTTTTGCGTATTACTTAAGCTTTAAAATAACATACTTTGGAAAACGCTAGCGTAAATTATTACAATGCTAGAGCGTTCCGAGCGAAATAATGTTGCGTGGTTACGGTGTTACAGTCGCAAGAGCAGGAACGAATTTCGCTCTTACGAATTCGAGATTTCTGGAATTTTTTTACCCACACAGAAATTAAGTCAAGTGTCTTTTTTTAATAACATGTAAAAGTTCACCCCGTAATCCTTGTGCGTCACACCGAAAACGTGCAATAAAGTCCTAAATAATATTTTTTGAGCGTTCCACAATATTGCACTCCGTAGACTTCATTATTATATAAAACATCCAGTAAATAAAACCATATTAAAATAACAAAATTCCACATTATAAACCTAATTGAAAAACATATCTTTATGTTTTTCTAAACATGCAATATTATAATAATATTAGGAAAAAGGATTTTTCATTAAAATTTAGGTATAAGGAATGAAACTATATATTACATAAACCTGCAGACTTTGACGTAAAAATTATTTCAAAGACGTGGTTGTAAATTGCGTAAACTTTGAATTGGCATATTATGTAAGATACTGGTACAACTGGCATGACCGCAGAAGCGTTCCGAGCGTGGTGTGCGTACCACACTGTGGCGGTGCTAAAATCGCACGGACTGGGACGATTTTCACTGTTAGAAAACAAAGGTTTTTAATGTATGGAAGATTATCTCAAATCTGAAATTTGGTACAGAAGCAGTAAAACGTATTCTTAGTAATATATAAAACGTTCACCGCCGTTAACCATTTGCTTCACACCAACAACGTGCAGTTAAGTCCTAAATGATATTTTCTGCAACGATCAAAAATATTATGCATTTCAATAATGTAATATAGATAGTTAACTCTCAGTATGGACACCAAAATAATCGAAAAACATTGCCATATATAATTACAGTGATAAAAATCACAAAGTTGTAACATCTTATCATTAATAGACAGTTAAAATCATTGAAGTTAAGAAAACATATTTTACTCAATTTCATGGAAATATAAGTACAAATTACATAAATATGAAGAGCCCGACGTAAAAATTGATTAAATAAACGTTGTGTGTTTCATAAGCGTAAAATTGGTATATATTTTATGAGTCTGGTATGATTTTTTCTGACTGCTGGAGCATCCTGAGCTGCGTAGTGTGCCCAGCGCGAGCGACTCATAGCATAGCTGCAGTGCGGTACACTATGCAGCTCAGAACGCTTCAGTGGTCAGATAAATTGTACCAGACTCTAAACAAATACACTAATTTAAAGGCAAACAAATATGCAACAACTTTTATAAAAGCGTTTTTTCCCATTGAACTCTTCATATTTATAATTTGTGTTTATTTTTCAATTAAATAGTATAATTCTGGTTTTATTAACTTTAACGATTTTAATTGTCTATAAAAAGATCTAAGAATTATGTAATTTTTATCACATTAACCATGTAGGGCAATGTCTTTACATTATTTTGTTGTTCATGTTGAGAGTACACTACATAAATTGCATTTATGAAATGCTTTTTTGTAGATCATTGTAAAATATTACCATTTTGGGCTTAAATGCACTTTTTGGTGTGACGTTCAAGGTTGGCGGCGGTAAACTTTTAATATGTTACTAAGATGTGTTTATCCTTCCACTGTACGAAATTTCAGCTTTGTAATCATTTTTCAATGCATTAAAAAGCTTCAATTCATAGGAACGAAAATCGTCCAGGCCCGAGCGACTTCAACATCGCCGCAGTACAATGCACAGTGCCACACTCAGAACACTTCTGCAGTCAATCAATTATACAACTATCTTAACAAATATACCAATTTAAAGCTTAAAAAATACATAACATTTATTCATATTAATTTTCATGTCAGTCAATTTATATAACTGTAATAAATAATTCCATTCTTCATATATTTGGATAAAAATATTTTTCCAATATTATTAAAGAATTTCATGTGTAGTAAAACATATACAAACTTTTAACTTTTAATTTTATTACGTAAAAAGATACTTTTAATTATGTTTTTTTTTACTGAATGTCTATAATAGTAATAACGTTTATGGGTTGAAAATATTGTGCATCGTTCAAGAAGCTATTATTTAGGACTTACCTGCAAGTTTTTGAAGATACGCACAGGGTCTACAGCGGTAAACTTTTGGTATGTTATTAAGCATAGTATAATCTACCACTGTATAAAAATTCGGCTTTTGAAAAAGTATTGAGAATGAATACTTTAATTCCTGGTCTAATTATAGAGATTTAACGAAATCTGCTAGCCAGCACACAATTCAACTTAAAATAGCTTAATCATTTATGCTAAATATTTTACAATAGACCCCTTGATTTATTTATTTTAGATAAAATAATTAAATTATAGTAATGATATAATAAAATAGAAAAAAACTGACTTTGTAGGTACTTGACGATTTATATTTTCGTACTTTTTATGAAGCATCAAACTAATTTTTTAAGATTTCAAAAACTTAACACATTTTCGGATAAAGGCTTGGTTAAAAATCTTGCATTGTCTGGTTGAAAATGAAATGATGAATTAGGATTATAACCAATAATTAATTGTTATTTATATAATTTTAAATTTAAAAAATATTTTTTTTTTAAATATAATATATACCAACAGATAGAAATCATGTCTCTTAGTGTTTTCGACTGAAACATTTATAACCGAAATCATTTAAGAGTTGATTTTTATATTGTATAAAGACTCGTTCATAAAGGAAGACCAATAGAAGTATATATCTATATAGATGTAAATTAAATACACTCTATCGTATAAAATAGATAAATAAGACCAAGTGTAATTAGTGACGCTATGTCGCGCCCGCTGAGAGAGTTACAACCGCCGCGCCACAGAACGATACACGCTGCGACACTCGGGCCTCTCTAGAACGCAAACTTATTAACCTAGACTCTTTATAAAAACACGGCCTTAAAGCTAATAGGATACACAAAGACATTTATAAGGAAATGTTTCGCATTAGGCTTTTCAGCTTTGTGTAAATCATATTTTTATTAGGGTGACAGATATAAAAAAAGTATTTTATGATATAATCAATGTATATATTATTTTTAATATTATACTTTGGAATATTTATAACCCGAATGTGTAAACAGCGTTTCTGATTATTTTGATAAGTTTACGGAGAGTCTACGTTATAAACTGTATGAAAAAGAAGTATTTTAATGGACTGCTGCAAGTCGCTGTCATCTAGAACTTAAATGCACTTTTTCGGTGACACGCACAAGGTCTAATGCTGTAAAATTTCGGTATGTTGTTAAGCATAGTCAACTCTACCACTGTGCAAAAATTCAGTTTTGGACAAATTTTTTCAATGTTTGTGCCTTGTTTCCTGGACTAAAAGCCGTGGGGTAGCAGACAGGCGAACTCCAGCCGTGGACCGCTACACTGGCCACCAGTTTTTGTTATTCCCTTGCCCCTTTTCGTTCGCAGTATGGAACGAAGGTCGTGTACGGCCGGAGAAGAGGGATAAGCCGAGTCACCCCTACCCCACCTGTAAAATACGGAATAACACAGCAGGGCAGGGGGGGGGGGGGGGGGGGAAGCTTGAATGTTTCTTCGAACTACCACGGCACTTGGTGGAAGAAACACAATTTTTGAGCGCGGCAGGGCATTTCAAGGCTATGTAGGCAGGCCCCTTAATGATGAAGTATGCAACTCAATATTTAGCGTTCATTAAATAAATAAATTGCTTAGAACATAGAACATACATTAGAATTTGTTTTTGTGCTTTATGGAAGTAGATATATTATGTTTTAAGAACTTTTTTTTATCAAATTATACATTCTTTTATTTGAATTAGAAGGGACATCAAAGCATTGCATTTTTAAAATTTATTTTTATGATGATTGTGGCTACATTTGAACGGAATGACCTGAAAGTGAAATTAATGATTTTATTTTTATTAAACTGGTACATAATATATTAAAAAGTATCAAAAATATTGTAGTACCATATTCTATTGTGTATCATTCAATGCAGATGCATAGACTGAACTGATAGTAAACTGAATATAATTTTTGTGTCTAGAGTTTATTTTAATACAAGTGGTGCTAATGTTTGATGTATATTTTGAAATGAAAAATATATTGGCTTCGATAAATTAATTTTATGATGTAGGCACTGAATTTAGGGAGGGAATTATTGATCTTAAGTGTGAAATATCTAAAGGAGGAGAAATCTCAGTCAGAAGATAGAATATTAAATACCTGAGAGGTAACACTTAGCACATATATAAAGGCTAACTAATAAACAAAATTGGATTACAGTGTCAACATTGCAGTATGAATACCTATTCCAATCTGTAAAAGGCATGACGAACTTTTGAGTAGTGAGGAACAATTACGAATATTTACTGTTACGAGACAATTTGTATCTTGAATGGTCTTTTAGTGTCTCAACAACTACCTCTTTCTCCTCAATGCTCATTCTCTTTGCACTTAATTTTATGCCATTTTGGTTTGTGATGGAACTTGGGTACAAGCAAGTGGACATTATATAACTTAAAATCACAGTTCTCATTTATACACCAAAGTGTGATGTGCAAATTGAAATTTTGTTAGAATATGTTAGCTTGGCAGATTTCAATTTATTAAGCAGTCAAGTACAACTCTTGAGAAATCAAGAGGTAGTGACTTCCTGTTAAGTGTGGCGGGTCGCTGCCCAGACTTGGTGGACTACAAATGGCCTGATTCTCTTAAGTGTAATATGTTCTGTGACAACTGTAGAACTCTGCTGTATTGTATATTTTATGACAAACTTTGCCTATAGATTGCAAGAAAAAAACATGGTTATGATGGAATCATATCTCATTTTGCATTGTATGATCCCATTTTGTATATAGCAATGTAAAGTCAGTGACACATACAGCTGAATAAATAGGGAGAAATGTTTTTTATGACCATGTCAGTACAACATGAACCAATTGTAGTACACACTGATGTTTAAACAAGGTCCAAGACAAACATCCCGCACATTTAAGTCGAGAAACGTGGCGTTATCGTTTCAGGATCTAGCTATTAAAGTTCATGACTGATTCATCATTGCTACAAATGAGGTCATAAGATTTGTCCTGTGTGGCGTGAAAATGTTGCTTATCATGAAGTATTTTTTAGCCAACTCCAGTATTTACGTTCTTTCTGGCATGCTGCTTAAGGTTTTTTCTTCGCGTGTAACCTTTGTCTACTTGGATTTCCAGAAGCTTCACCTTTTATTCTGAGTCCAGCTTGTCTGGTTTTGTAACATTTTGTGTCATGCTCTATTGACATCTTTTAAAAATAATTTTATTCACAAAATGTTTTTGTGCTATCGCAAGTATGTACTACTGTATTACTTTTAATGCAACAATTAACACACTCTAATAGCACTTCAATATCTCTACACACTAAAGTAATTACGTTTGCCACAACACACACATTTAAATATGATATGCAGCGACATGACAATCAAACCTTGCTCATATTCTACTGACGATAATAGCTGATACATTTCCAGAAGGTGGTTCTTGATTGAATATGATAGGCAATATTTTTCTATCTCTTTTTATTTGCAAGTTGTAAAGGGAGAAAAAACAAGATGGCTTTTTTGTGGCATGAATTTCTCAAATGTATCTTCCTACCAGATGTATACTTAACTTGAGAAAAGATTTAATTCTTTGTCGAAAACAGCCGAGCTGCTAGATAGTTATTTAGCAGGTGGTCACAAAATAAAGCTACTGATTTGGTACATGGATTGGGTTGGGTTTTTGCTTAACTGGCAGTTGCAATGTTCTCAAATGCACAAAGTCACTGTAATTACATTTCTAATCATGGCAAGAAAATAATTGCTTCAAGTTAGCAACGCCTGGCAATCTACCACCATGCCTGAGCATTAATGGCTAACCTAGCAAGCAGCATTACTCTTAATTATATTGTAGGGATGTCAACCATGCTCAAGATCAAGAGTTGTGTTTCACAAACAGTTAAGCATTCTTCTGAGGCACTGATGCTTTGAATCAACACAATAATTTACAAATGTGCTTGTCAGCATAGTTACACCAGATTGATTATGAAAGAATTTTAAAACTTTACATTTTTATACATGCATAAATTAGATTTGAAAAAATTAGCCTTTGTATTGAAACCATTCTAATTTTATTTACGTGTTTAAATAATATATCTGGCAGAGTTCGTTTAAATTCTCATCCCACTTCAAGCACATGGTAGTATCAGTTTCCTAAGTGTACATATATTATGTGAAGTATTCTTGACTTGGAAATTGTATAAAATTTATATTTCAGGCTCTCTTATTTTTGGCCTTTATCAATTATTGCCTAGATGTCACCACAACTGTTGAAAAATTAATTATATTAAATTCAGTGTTAATGAATAAAAGAATAAACCTAAGTACAAGATACGTAAATTTGTGCAAATTCTAGATGTTTTTGGTAAAGAGAAATATATAACTTTATCTTTTGTTACATGAATATCAAACTGTGTGACTTATAATGACAGTTTAGATAAGTACGAAGGCCTTGCTGCATAACGTAAGTCAAACATGTGTTACTGAACCGACCTATTTTGTTTTATCCTTCAATATTTTTGCTACCAACTTGCATAATATTAAGTCACATTGTTTAAGAAAAGTATGACACTATAAATAACTGTATGCTACATTGCAGTTAGACATCAGTAGTAGTGTCTCATTGAAACTTCAACTAGAATGTATCTCGTGTATGTTGTGCTTAAGAGTGAATGCTGGCTTTACTAGAGCATTGCTCATGACAGAGTAACTTGTTTTCTACTGTGGTGCAGTTTTTCGGCTGTTGGCTGATGCAGCTCAAGTTTTATCTGGGTTTGCATATCCAATAATGTCCCAAAGCAAGCCACTGCCTCAGGGAGAGTTGGGAGATACTCATGGGAGCGCCCTACCCTGAGCCCCAGTTTGTACAAGACTCCGATAAGAGCATTTTTAGAATTTTTCAACATGTGTTTGCAACACTCCCAAACAATACATACATCAAATGTTACAGATTTATCCTTACCAAGCTGAGTGATCACTGATAATCTGAAAAAATGCAAATTTCTCAAAGCCCTCCTGTTTTGCTTGGGATTTTTCAGTTTTAGTGGCACTACCCACATGCCACATTAAAGTTCTCAGAATCCCGAGGTTATTGTACCTGTAGTGTATGTGTGCAATAGTTCTAGGTTGGCAGCCATGCCAAGAAGTGTGGAGGCCGGAAGTGTAGATAGATTAGGTTGTTGTTGTTGTTGGTGCAGGACCGAATGGCCGATGTGTGTTAGGTCGGGCAACCAGAATCGCAGCCCATTGGGCGAAGTACAATGAACAGACATAACAGTGGCGACGAGGATATTTTGTAGGTGTGCGGGTGAGAATAATAATACTGGAGCTATAGCAAGTATGGCTACCATCGGAGCGATTGGGGAATTCGTGGCGGGTCGGGACACGTGGAAGTCATATCGAGAACGAATTCAGTTTTATTTCATTGCAAATAAAATTGAAACTGACGACGCAAAGCGTGCGGTGTTTTTTACAGTATGTGGTTCAGAGCTTTATGACTTGGTCACGTGTTTAATCGCGCCTAACGGAACTGATGCGGTGCAATTGAGTGAAGTGTTTACGAAGCTCACGGCGCACTTTGAGTCGAAGCCCAGCGAGATCGTGGAGACCTACAAGTTTCTCAAACGAGATCAAAATGAGGGAGAAAGTATAGCAGTGTATGTAGCAGAGTTGAGACGTTTCAGTGCACATTGTAACTTCCCGAATTTGGAAAGAATGTTACGGGACCGGCTGGTGTGTGGGGTGCGTGACAGGGCGGTACAGCATACTTTGTTGGCTAAGGATTAGCTCAGTTTCAAGGAGGCGGTCGACATTGCCATGGCGGCAGAGGCAGCAGGGAGGAATGTCTCGCAAGTAAGAAGTGATGCAAGCACAGAGGTAAGTCCACTTGATGGTAACCACAATGCGGTGCATGTCGTGGCAGGGGAAAGAGGTACAGACCGGAGCAAGCGTATGGAGCATGTAGTTACAAAGACACAATTTCCAGAATTTCCCCTTAAGCAGCCATGTTGGCGATGTTCAGGGCCCCATTCAGCAGAATCGTGTAGGCATGTAACAACAGTATGCCGTTACTGTTCACGACGGGGTCACTTAGAAAGAGCATGCATAAAGAAAAAGAAGATAAACACAGACAGGAACATACAAAAAAAGACGGGAGGAACAGTTCATGTGCTTTCTGATACGGCAATGGGCCTACAGGAGCAAGAGCAAGAGGGCATGTTGGCAATGTATAGTTTGTACAACCTCCAGGAGTTGTAGACTAGAGCACCAATGGTTGTAAACCTGTGGCTTGATGGCCATAATCACAGCATGGAAGTTGATACGGGGGCCAGTTTTTCAGTCATTAGCTGGGAAACCTACAAGTTGGTGTGGCCGGAGCTGCCAGTCTTGGACAGATGTAACATTGCTTTGCGCACGTGGTCACAAGAACAGTTGACGGTAAAAGGGACTAAGAAGGTTGAGGTGAGATTGAGCAGTGGCAGAAATGTGACGCTTCCATTGTTGGTAGCTGCGGGTAATGGGCCCAGTTTATTGGGGAGAAATTGGTTTCAGCCCTTGGGTATTTCAGTTGAAGGTATATTTACAGTGGCAGAGGGCAGAGGGAACATGAATGAGGTCAATGTAAATGGGTCAAAGTCAGTGCAAGGTGAAAACAGGTGGGTCCGGGAACTACTATTACGATATCCTAGTGTGTTCGACAATGGTCCACCAGTAACTATCACCCTTCAAGACGAAGCCAAGCCTATTTTTAGGAAAAGTCGATCAGTGCCATTTGCGATCAGAGAAAAGGTAGGAGTGGCAATTGACAAACTCGTGGCAAGAGGAGTTTATGAGCCTGTCCCTTACTCTGCATGGGCAACCCCAATTGTGCCAATAATGAAGGCAGATGGGTCCATACGAATTTGTGCAGACTACAAGGGTACAGTAAACACTGTATGCAGGACAGAGAGTTATCCCATGCCGACTATCAACGAAGCACTGGCATCATTGGCAGGAGGAAAATACTTCACAAAATTAGATTTGGAGGATGCCTATCTTCAGGTACGAGTTGACGACTCAACAGCGGATTTGCAAACGGTCAACACGATTAAGGGCCTGTTTAGGGTTCATAGGTTGCAGTTTGGAGTGAGTAGTGGCCCAGCAGTATTTCAAAGATTGATGGAAACCCTATTAGCCGGGGTAAGTGGTGTTGTGGTACTGCTGGATGATGTGTAGATAGCGGGTCCAAATGAAGAGGAACATTGGGCTAGAGTAACAGAGGTGGTCTCTCGAATTGAAAAAGCTGGATTGCGATTAAAGAAAGCTAAATGTGTGTTTGCATCAACAGTAGTAAACTTTTTGGGATACAAGATAGATGCTGAGGGTATTCACCCTACGCAAGACAAAGTGAAAGCTATTTCCAATGTGCCAGAGCCCTGTAATGTAAAAGAACTACAGGCATTTTAGGGTTACTGAATTTTTATGAGAGATTTTTGGGAAACAAAGCAAATGTACTGGAGCCACTACACCGGCTCCTCGAAAAGAATGCTGCGTGGGAGTGGGGAGAACAACATGTTAGTGCATTTACCAAGGCCAAGGAGCTCTTACAGGCAGACAGTGTATTGGTGCATTACGATCCTTCACGGCCTTTGGTGCTAACCTGCGATGCATCACAATATGGAGTTGGTGCAGTTTTGGCACACGTCATGGACAATGGAGAGGAACGGCCAGTAGCATTTGGGTCTCGCACATTACAGAAATGTGAACGTAACTATGCTCAAATCGATAAAGAAGCTTTGGCCGTGATATTTGGGGTGACAAAATTTCGGCAGTATTTGGCAGGCAGGTCCTTTACAGTTATAACAGACCACAAACCATTACTGCGATTGTTAGATCCACGGCGCCCGACTCCAAATATTTTGTCACCGCGTATGCTACGCTGGAGCTTGCTGTTAGGCATGTACGACTATACAATCACATACCGGCCGGGGGTGCAGATTGGACATGCAGATGCCTTAAGTAGGGTGACGCAATCTCGACAAGACCAGCCCATTCCAAGAGTGGCAGAAGTACTTATGTTGGAGGAAATGCCAGAAGCACCCTTAGACGCTCATGCAGTCGCACAGGCCACAATGGAAGATCCAGTCCTCAAACAGGTCAAACAGTTTGTGTTACAGGGCTGGCCTCACGAGTTACCACAGGAGCAGTTTCGACCGTATTGGAATAGAAGGGTGGAAATCACAGTTTATCGAGACTGTTTGCTGTGGAGAACACGGGTGGTGATTCCACACAAATTACAAGCAGATCTGCTACAAAGGTTACATGCATCACATGATGGTGTATTGCGATCTAAGGCTGTAGCACGGAGTTACTTCTGGTGGCCGAAAATTGACAGTGAAATAGAGCATGTTGTCAGTATCTGCGAGACCTGTCAGTCAGAACAGAGAGCCCCGGCAAAGACACATGCAGCTTGGAGTGTGCCTCAGAAACCATGGTCTCGTCTGCACGTGGATTTTGCTGGCCCGTTTCAAGGGAAAACATTCCTTATTGTGATGGACGCGTTTTCGAAATGGCCTGAGGTGAAGCTGGTGCCAACAGTATCATCAGCAGCCGTGGTACGGGAGCTGCGAGGCATCTTTAGCACCCATGGAATCCCGGACATGGTGGTGTCAGATAATGGAACGGCCTTTACATCGGGTGAAATGAAGGCATTCTTGCAAAGGAACGGCATCACCTTCCGTTACTCACCTCCATATCATCCAGCAAGTAATGGGCTAGCAGAACGGACGGTCCAGACGGTCAAGGATAAGCTGAGGAAGTTAAAATCAGGGGATTGGACTACTAGACTACAGAGAATGTTATTTGCAGTGCGCACAACTCCCAGTACGGTGACAGGGAAAACACCAGCAGAGCTCTTAATGGGCCGTACACTGCGTACATGTTTCGACAAGTTGTCTCCCCATTCATTAGGTCAAGAGATGGATGGGGGAGCCAGGGAGAAGTGGGTTAACGTTGGACGTTACTTCCGAGAAGGTGACTCGGTACTAATTCGCAGCTATGTTACCGGCCCTAAGTGGGTCCCAGGGGTTGTGTTGCGGAGGGAAGGCCCAGTGATTTACTAGGTTCAAGAGGACAGAGGGCTGATCACCAGACGACATATTGACCAGTTACTGCGGCGCACTTCAGTCAGGGGTGCATCCAGAAGCAGCAGAGGTTGTAGCAGGCCTGGACAAGAAGGAACCCTAGGGTTGGCGATAACGCCGCCCTTACAACAAGAAGCCCAGCTGGTCTCGCAAGGAGACAGTGCAGAGCCTTTTTTGGGTTTCGCATTGGATGATCAAAAGCATCCAAGAGAGGGAGTTTTTCCCAGCAGACCGGGGGAGAGGGAGCGGCAGAGCCATTCCCAAGCCGTCATACAGGGGGCTTCTACACCCCGTGAACAGGACCAGGGGTGGTGGGGGCCTCCAGCAGACGAACTGCACAGGAGTCTGCAGTTCACCCTACAGGATGTTCCTGTCTCAAGGGAACAGGACCCGGAGCTGGGAACGGCACCAGTGGCAGCGAAGCAGATGTCATCACGTGTCAGAGAGAAGCCAAAGAAATTCAATGACTATGTTCTGTGTCTACAGAAAGAACCGAATTGTTAATGTAGTAGGGTGAATGATTCTTGGAGGGAAGGAGTGTAGTGTATGTGTGCAATAGTTCTAGGTTGGCAGCCATGCCAAGAAGTGTGGAGGCCGGAAGTGTAGATAGATTAGGTTGTTGGTGCAGGACCGAATGGCCGATGTGTGTTAGGTCGGGCAACCAGAATCACAGCCCATCGGGCGAAGTACAATGAACAGACATAACAGTACCATTACCTACTAGCGTGGGATGTTCTTACAAATAGTTGTGTGTGTAACTGACCAGGAAAGGTATTAATAACACACAGAAATGCGTGTATAATGTTTGTGTCTTGCTATGTACGGTTTACATATTTTGTTTACAAAATGATGGGGTAGGATCAAATGCTGTAAGCCCTATCCCGTAAAGAATTTCAACTCTCATCAAAAGACAAGGGGAGTCCTGTTTGAGCTGTTTTTTTCTAGACTCTAAGAAACCTCTGGGTGGGTCAGAGTGTTGCTTTTGTAGTTTAACAATTACATTATTATAAAATAAATTATCTAACATAGCCTATAATTTAACGTTTTCAACATAAATGATTGTTTTCTCTGAAAAATAAACATTTTCCGTGTTGTTAAAACTTGTGGAAACCTACCTATCTTAAACTTATAGCATGTGCTTAAGTTATGATATTTTACGTGAGAGGCTTTGGATGTTAATATTAATTCATGACATTCAGATTGTAACATTCTTTCCATGTACAGTTCTCAACTTTTGACTCACAAAATTTCTTGAAGCATAATGGTGCCACATTGAAAGGTATAGGATCGACAGTTAATTGCACCACTTAAATGGGCCTCTAAAACAAGTCTTGAAAGTCCATTCTGGCGAACAAGTCCTGTATCACTCATAGTAATTGAATTGGTAAAACTGTTATCAACATAAATAACTGTATGGACTTTTAAATATTCACATGAAAATGGCTTGCAATGAAGCAAAGGAAAAATGTCTTTTATATTCATTTAATAACTCAATGATAACTTGGTGTATATGGTATTTAGTTGGAAAAAAAGGATTTTTCTCAAATAAATCTCAGTTCTCTTTTGAAGTACTCTTTAGGATTTAAATAATTTTATTGTGACAAGTAGTTAAATGTTTCATATTCCAAATTAAAAATAAGTACAAGACAGTACAGCAGTGGCCCTGGGCTGTTTACTTCTGTGGGGTGAAGGTTAAATATTGATACATTTTTCTAAATAAAGCGTATTAGCAAAAAATAAGAGCCAATAAATTAATTTTAAAAGCATATTTCGGTTTTATCGCAGTTCACCATATTTGGTTTCTGTGAATGGAAGACTAAAGAATTAAATTGTTATTATCATTTAATTTAAAGTGCTGGTTTTGATTTCAATTTTTTTTTTGTCGAAAGCAGCCAAGCTGCTAGATATTCACATAACAGGTGGTCACAAAAAAAAGCTACTCATTTGGTACATAGATTAGGTTGGGTTTTTGCTTAACTGGCAGTTGCAATGTTCTCATGTGCTAACGATCAAATTTCGATGAAATCGCGTCATATGAGCCAATAAAAATTTAAAAAAGGTTTCGTGGGTCAATGTCTTAAATTCTAGACAGCATCGAGCCTTATTCATTTGATGATTAGCCACTTTCCTCGACAGAAACAATTATCTTGTTGCCCCCTGAGAGGGGTAATAAGGGGTTTAAAACGAGCGAACACAAAAACTGTGTTGTGTGAACCGCATGTATTCGGTATGAATGGTAACATACAAAATTTACAAGAAATGAACAATCAACAGCATGTTATCTTGCTTACGTGCAAAGTCCTTCCCACGGTACAACAGCACATTTGCATAACACAACTATAACAGAAAATACCAAATTGTTCATAAATATTGATTTAGAAAAAGGAAATAACTTTGATACTCCCAATTCAAGTATGATAGCTGATAGGTTATTGGAGCCACCAAAAATCAATATGCCAAAAATCAAGAGTGGGTAGCGATTTTAAATACTATAGTGAAAATTGCACCACTACAAGAGACTTATATCTTTAAGAATATTAATACTGTTACGATTTACCGCAGGTTCGTAAAGGATAGCCCAATTAAAGATTTTTTATACTACACAGTTTTATTTATTGCCACTACTTATGTCACTTACAAAAATCATCTAAAATGGCAAATAATTAATTAATAAAGGTCTATTCCCCAGTCACTCGTTCCACACACCTCGCTGGGCCGCACCTCTCGCGCAACTCTCGCCCCAGCACCCCTCGTGGGTCTCCGCCGCGGGACTCCGTCGCCACATTCTGCCGCCGCAGACGCACTTCCTCCTTCGCCGAGGATCCGCTCGACTCCTCGCTCGCAACTTCGCTCGGGACTCTGCCGCGCCCGCAACTCTATCGCCCGGAAACTCCGCCGCGGGAAAACTCCCGACTCCACTGAACTCACTCACTCCCTGCCCTGGAACCTTCGTCCAAGGACTTCGCCACTCTGCCGCACCCGCGGCACTATCGCCCGGAAACTCCGCCGCGGGAGAACTCCCAACTGAACACTCCGAACTCACTCACCCCGCCCTGACGTCCTCGGGCCTATATATAGGCCCCGGCGCAATTCCAGAACTCATTAGAGCAGCCGGGGCCAGTAGCTTTACTCCGAGCCGTGCTGATGGCAGAAATCTCTCGAAAACACATGTCGGCGGCTCGCGCAACTCCCAGCTGTCCGGTGTCAGTTACGTGTCAAAGGCAGGGCGCCGCGCTGGGAGTGAAGGGAAGGAGGGGGGAAAGCGACAATCCTTGTTATCTTCCAGGCGCATATCATGTTGCGGCAGTCGCCAGCCAGCTCTGCACCTGCACGTGTCCCGGCCAATGTCACGTTCGTAACAATACTTACAGACTTGAACACGAAAAAAAACCTTACATTATTCGTGCACTAACTTGACAATTAAAACAACTTCACATTAAGTGTGTTCAAGAACTCAACATTACATAACAATTATGTAACTAACAACATTAAACACGAGAGAAGAAAAACAGCCTTACGTTTCTCTTACGTTTTACATTTCGTAATACAAACTACAGTATATAAATAACATATTAATACTTAAATGACAATCACAAAGACCAGCTATTCTTCTATATTAAAGACAATTAAAATCCTCTTGTAAAACAGGGCATTATCAAGGAACACACTCACCTATTAGTGCGGCAGATTTCGTTCCATCTAGAGCCCCACTGCGAGTCGACCCTCATCCTCCTTGCGCCTGCTGAGTAGCGCTCTCCCAACTGCTGCAGCCCTCAACTCGGACTTGATGGCACTGACAGGAAGCAGGAAACACTGGAGTAAGTCCCAGTGACGACTGGCGCTTCGGCGAAATACTGGCCCCACACCATTTCTCTCAACTCATCGAACTTGCGTCCAAAACTGCAACTGTTACGTCCAAGCATCTAACTTTATCTTGGTTCTGTATTTAAACAATCAGCTGTTCCAATCCGGTAACATTCACAAGAGGTCGTCAATAGTTTGTAGTCGTGATCGGGTGATTCAGCCTCAGACTGCATGCCTTTGTCCGCTCCGCCACAAACGTCATGTATGTCCCCTTGTTTACATATGCCCTCCATGCACAAAACACATCACCTTACTCGCTCGCTGGTCTGTTGCTCTGCGACGTTCTGCCTCGGTCTTTGCCAATGCTCTGCCTGCCCCACTCCGCCTTTCCAGAACAGTTCAGGGTGGGCTAAAGGATACACCAATGAACTACTTTCAAGGAACGTGACCTGTCACGTGGTCACTCGCACTACCGTCCTGGTCCCGCGACTGCTTCTGATCACGTGACAAGATCTGCCCGACCTTGCCGACAGGTTAGGCAAGCTTCGATGCTTGGATGCCTGACAGTTCATCTGCCTTCAGGGGAACAAAATCGGGAGGGAAAGAAGAACGTTGCGGTGAACCAAATTACAGCCGCAACACTCTTTTCAAATAACTAGAATGTGATTGGTCCATTCAGTTGCTGCTGGCTTGCCTAGTATTTGGCTCCGCTGGTTCGTCAGGTGTGTTGCCTGCACTATGCATGTGTTGTAAAACCTAGTGTTAAGGATGACAAGGATGTCCCCATGGATGAATCATAGCTATTCCATGCACAATTTATATTAATTAGTACAACCAAAATTGAATTATATGGTTATAATTCAAATTTTGTAATAATTTCAATGAATGTAGTTACTTTCAAGACATTTCAATTTTGAAGTTTTTTATTTTATTATTTGCTCGTACCTATATGGCCAAATGAACCAGTGCTGAGTCTTTGACCATTCAGTAGCTATACACAGGAAAAAGAATTTATAGTTTTATTTTTAGGCCAATTTTGTTTTTAAAATAGTAGATTTTGGTGTTAAATTATTCAACACACATAATTTTTATGGACAAACTAAAATATTTCTTAATTCTTAATTTACCAAAATAATCTCATTTTGACTGACACAAGACACATTTGTATAATAATATTTTTATTAATATCGTGTCTAGAATAGAACTACTCAGAAAAATGAAAAATATATTAGCAAATTTTTGCGTGTTTGAAAAAGTGCCGTCTTTATTTATGTGAAAACGTGTTAATGATAAAAGATGCAAGAGAAAAAACAAAGTAATGTTAATTTATTCTAATCCATTTAGTAAATACATTTTGGTACAAAATTCATGATAACTCAAATTACAATTGTTTTATCTTTTACTATTTTAAATTCATTGGATGTAATTAATTTAATTTTTGTCTAATTGCTAAATGATTTTATGTTTTTAGTTACATTTCAGTGCTAAATGGTGTAGTAACGTGTATTTCAGTGTTAGGTATATGTTGCATTGATATTCTTTACAGTTTTATTTTAGTTTTATCACAATTCACCATATAATCCTGTCTCTAGCTATACAGAATGAGTCAGAATTCAACAAACCAACTCATAGTGCATGACATAAAAAACAGTTGAAAACATACTATAAGTATAAGACTTACAGTCTAAAGTGCCTCGCAAGACTGGTATACTCTTTGCAATCAAAATGTTTTTAAGCCCAATTATCAAAGAATAGCGGTACATAGTATTTAAGATCATATGCTCAGTGACTGGATAATGTTTAGTTTAACAAAGTTCTACAACACAGCAAAATTTGTCGCTGTCATAAAAGAATTGTGGGTAACACATTTATTTTTTATACATTTTCCTGATGTGTTTTTACCCCCAGTTATTTCAAAGAAATAATTTTACGACCGCAACAAGTTTTGCAGATTGTAGAAATTTGTTCAGTTAAACTTTATCCAGACTTTCTGTGTTCCATCTTAAGAAAGTTGTTCAACTTTAATTTTTAAGACGTTTATCGGCCTTGGGTAGCACTTTAGACCATAAGTCGTATAGATGTTTCAAGTTTATTTTTTCATCATGAAAATGCACTCAAAGTTTGTCAGTAAAATTCTGACTCAAGCTTTATAGTAAATATTTACACAGTTACAATATTTGGTCAATAGTGAAGGTTTAGGTTAAGACTTGTGTAATAGTTACTTTTGCATGCCCAAAATTATTGCCTGATCTTTTGTCATGATCCAATTACACAATTATTTTACACAATTATGAAATGGTTTGTAACAAGTGTTGTTATTTTCAGGGACAACTCTAGTTTCAGAAACACAGATGTATTCACAAGGTAGCACGTTGCAGAAAAGTGTCTTTACTGAACGAACTATCTGTTGAGAGCTTCGAAAGCAAGAAGTACAATTGAGGCCAACAGCGATTGCACAGCAATTGGATTTGCTGCACATGCAAAGATGGGAAATTAAGATCATGATGAAGATTCATTCCATGAACACCAGATATAACATATTAACCTGAAACATAGTCCACCAGAAATTGTCTTTGAAACATTTTTGAGTGTATTTTAAAGTTTACAGAAACAGACTTGGTAGGAAGGTATATGGACACATTTTTTTCCTGCATGGGTGGTGTGGTTGGTATGGATCTCTTGCAGAAACACAGTATTATTAGCTACTAGCTGAAGTACCTGGCTGAACACAGGGTGAAGGGGACTTTGTTTTCGTAATCAGATGTAGACAGTATTTGTCTTCTTAATTTGGACATTGTGTGTGCAAAATTTCAAGAATTTCCCCGAATTCAGATTCAAGGGGTAGAAAAAAAGGATGATACGGAAATGTGGGGGAGAGGGAGAGGAAAGAAGTGTTTCAAAATCTCATATTTTCAATTAACTTTTTGTTAAAGTCAGATGTAGATGTAGATGTAGTAGTAGTAGTAGTAGTAGTAGTAGTAGTAGTGATAGTAGTAGTAGTGATCTTATTTTTAACGTCAAGTAGGCAAAATTTAATCTAGAAGGGACAAAATACTACTTTAAGGGGTAGGAAAGGGAAATGGGGGTTGTTTTTGACATCTCATGTTTTCAGTGAAATTTTTTTTCTTAAATTAGATGTTGATGATTATTCTCCTTTTTTTTTGTACATGAACTGTTCAAAATTTCACCAATGAGAGCCAAAAAACTGCTTTAAGGGGTAGTAAAGTGGAATGGGGGTAGTTATTTATAAACTCCATGTAGCCAGGAAAAAGGGCAGGTTTAACAGAAATTCTATTTTTATTTTTTACATCAAGTGTGAAAGATTTCATCAAGGAGTGTACAATTTTCCTTAAAAGGGCAGGAAAGGAGAATGGGATATTTTCTTGAAATATTATTTAATAAACTTTTTTTTTTATAAAAAAATCTTATGTAGACAGTAATATTCCTCCTCTTTTGAACATCATGTGTGCAAGATGGTATCAAGTTGTACCAATACTATACTTTAAGCAGTGAAAAGGTAGACGGGGTGGTTTTTTGAAATCTCATAGATAATTTGATGGGGAAAAATTTTTGATCAAATGTAGACAGCTAATTTTCTCTTAACTTGAATGTCATGTTTGCAAAATTTCATCAAGAAGTACCATAACACTGCTTTAGGGGTAATAAGGGGTATTATGGGTGGTTTTTCGAAATCTCATGTAGACAGAGGGATGGGAGGTTTTTTCAAAAATCGGACATACAGTTATCTTCCTCTTAATTTTAACACCAAGTGGTGCAAAATTTCATAAAGAAATACCAGATGATGATTTAAGGGATGGGAAAGAGGACAGGTGGTTTCTGAAACCTCATGTGGACAGGAATATGGGGATGGCTAATTTGAAATCACATAAAGCAGTAAATTTCCTCTAGTTTTTAACATTAATTGTGCTTAATTTCATTTATTTGTACCAACATTTAGCTTTAATAGATGGAAAAAAAGGGGGCGAGGGGTGGTTTTTCGACATTCCTCTTTTTCTGAATCATTTGATAAAAAGTAATTTTCCCTATAATTTAAATGCAAAGTGTGCCAGATTTCATCAAAAAGTACAAATATTCTGTTTTAGGGGCTGGGAGGGGGATGGTTTTTTTTTAATTTAATGTAGACAGTGACCTACCTCCTTTTTAAAAATCAATTATATACAGTAATTTTTCCCTTATTTTGGATGTAAAGTGAACAAATCAATTACTGTAAAAAGGGGTGAATTGGATCAAAAGTTTGAAAAGGGAAAATACATAGAACTATTAGAACAATGCAAAAAAAAGTTTTTTTTTTTTTTTTGCTTCATTATGTTTCAAAATGTGTTACAAAATTTTGATCCTATTCTGCTTGTTTTATGGTAGTGTCAAAGATTTAAGGGGTAGGAAATTGGATTGGTTTTTCAAAATCTCATGTAGACAGTGACCTTCCTTGTGTTTTGAAGGTCAAGTGTGCAAAATTTCATCAAGATCGGATGAATTATGCGTGAACACATAGAAGATGAATAAAATAGAAGATAAACAACATTCATTTTTATATATAAGATTAACCAAGCTTTTTCTGTGAATATACAAACATACATAATAACAGTTACATGTGATATAGAGTCGGTCATATGAGGGCAGTGGTATTAGTGGTGTTCACAGAAAGCAGTTAGGGTACAGTGTAATAATTGGTAGCTGCCGTATCATATGTACTGCACAGACTGTCTTTTATGGGTCAAGACAACTTAAAAACTATTTGCACAAAGTTCATAAACAAAATAAAATTTTAAATATTTGTTTCAGTTGCCTCATTTTCTAATTATTCTTTAAAACAAAAAGAGATAATTTAAGTAACTTGGTGACAGGGTATACATATTTATCTTCATACTGTTTTCTGTATGTTAGTGCATATACAGCTTTTTTTTGTTTCAGAACAATACCACACAGGTAATGGAAAAATAAAATTATGATGTACAGATTCAATGTCCAACATTTAAAAACAAAACAGTTTTTGTCTTTTTCCACTTATTCCCTAAGAGTTATTTGTTTCCCCCATAACTCTTTTAATAACTGCTTCAGGAAATAGTTGTATGAAAGTTTCATCCAATTTTATAGAAATGGAAACCTGTCAGACATTGTCAGTGAGTGTTATTTTTAATGGACACCCAATTGGTTTTTGTAGCCATTTTACTACAACTGCAACTTGTTTATATTAAAACAAATAATATTGTTCAGAACAGTGGCGAGGGCGTGGATCGAGTGCAAGTAATGACTCAACCATGCTTACTTAAAGTTACTAAAAATTACAAACCTTCTACTAGCATTTACAATGTTAGCAAATGAGTATACATACAAAAATTATGCTGCACATGCCGTTCCTAAAACCACATTAAAATAAAAGTTTTTTTAAAAAAAAAAAACCTTGTTCGCAATATATTTATTAGATCTTGCACTAAAACAACTTTGCGAATGATATTGCTGTACATGTACAGGCCAACGATGCACTAAGTTCGGTGTTCTACGCCCGAGAGAGGCTCACCTGCCTTGGTGGTCGGCCGATACCGGCTGCAAGCAAGAAGCAGTCTGCAGGCAGGTGGTGGCTACAAGCCAGCTGATTGGACCTCCACTCGGTCCTGGCATGCGCTCTCGAGCGTGGGGGTGACGGTCTGGCCAATCAGATTTCACAGCTGCCTGTATTCAAGAGAAGTGCTTGCAGAGGGGTGTCCACGATGGGGAAACTAGCTACTTCTCCGTGCTTCCACGCAGGGGAAGAGGGTAAGTAGGCTGCCCGGGCAGCTACAGCCAGCCTGCAGTGATGTGCGGTGAGAGAGAGGTGTCCGGCAATTCCGATCTAAGATCGCGAAGAGTCGGAATGGAAGGGACAAGTGGTACGGGAGTGACAATGTGATCGCCGTTCAAGCGTGTATCATTGAACGAGCCACTCCAGAATGTAGTAGGTTCAGCAAACATGTAGAATATTTTCAAACTGTAAGCACAGCTTACAATGCTTACACAGAATATTCACCCCTGGTCCAGCAACTGTTCTAAAATATGCAAACTAGAATTTGACATGGCCGGGGGATATGGTAGGAATTAAATCATACGTTTAGTGGGCGCCACCGTGTCTAGGGGGCACGGACCTGGCGGGAAGACTCTGTCTCAGGCGTGACGTAGCCCGTGTGGCGGCGTTACTCGTTTCCCCCTTCAGCAATTACCTTAACCACTGACCTGGCCCACTCTCAACGTCGGGCACGCTGTTTATAAAAACCACGCAGTGGGATCTCAGGGCACCCCACACGCCGAAAGACAACACTCGAAGGACGCAAACACCATCACTCTATGAAAACGCCTCACGGCACGACAGGCACAGCTGTGGTCCAACCACCTCGATAGGCGCACAAAGGCGAAGTCCTCGGAGAGCCGGAGCGGAGCGTCTGGAAGCGACTGCGCGAGCAATGGCCGCAGAGGGGGGGGGGGGGGGGGGGGTGTTTGGCGCCAAGCGCCCTGAACAGTTACCCTGTTTCCCATCGTGCCGCGGACGTGGTTAGTAAACAAAATACATAAAAATTACAATAAATTTGGATATAAAAATACATGGCACTTGGGGAACAAAACAAAAGATTTGCACAGTATTGTTATTTCTTGGGGAGCGAAGCACTGATTCTACAGCGCCCTCTTGCGGCGGCGCGCTATTTAAAAACACGTCAGCCGGGAGGATTAACAGGAGGGGAGGGAGGTGGTGGCACATCGGGCTCAGATGGGCGCAGCCGTGGACGACGTAAAATTGTTTACTAAAAATTTACATATTTTACTTATTCAGTTGTGATTGTGAAATTAATATGTAATCACACCTAAAACCACGGAATTAGGAAAAGTCAGGAGACTGCATGCTGTGATGTAGTTATAGTCACATTTTGACTTTGCCATCGGCAATTTGTTCTGCCCAAAACATTGTGGAAATGGTGCTTGATAACGTCTGATGATGGTTAGTTAAGTATGAATTAAAATCTCCGATAATTACAGCCACGTTAACAAAAAAAAAGTCATTTAAAACTGTTTCCACAATGCAAAAACTAAGCTTCAGCAAATGTTTTGGAGATGCAACCAACATAGTTTAAGGAGAGAATGGTTTCGCACACCATGTAATCATACAAACATGGCAACCCTTTACCTAAACAAGTGTTAAATGAGGTATCATGGCAAAACTAACAACCTAATATGAGCAATTTTTTTTTTTTGGTCTCTTTTCAACCGCAGTAAAGGTAAAACAATTGAAAGTATAGACAGGATGGAAAGTGGAAGCACACATTTATATATCATAAGGCATTACAAATACAGCACTTGTTTGTGTATTGGTAACATGAGTGTACAATAAAAAATACTAATTATTTACAAGTGTGTAAAATAAAGTATAAAAAAGTTTGAGTATTATACAACAATGCATGTCAGCTAAAACACCTTTGCAAACAATGATCAAGCTACCTAAACTAGCACCACATGACAAACAGTATTTACAGTTAAAATTTAACATAAACAACACTCCAAAGTATCAAACAGGCACAATAATATTACTTTTTTTTTACTATAAACTAAAACAACATTAATGCCAATCTTTATCAGCTTTAAATGTTAGGTGAGGTTGAAAGTAGTTCAGAAGTTTTGACTAGATTGACAATTTCAGTAATCACATAATTGCATGGTGCTATTTGAAATAGTTGAGTTTTTATAAAGTGTGCCCAAAAGTTTAAGTGAACTATGTTTACACATTGCAAAGGCTAAATGTTTGCATATATTCATAGTTAATCCCAGTCAATGAAAAACCACTGAGAGAACACAGTACTGCATACTTATATTGTTAACACAGTTTACAACTACAACTATAGTATGAATTGTCCCAATTAGTATTTACATATGGTTTGCAATGTATACTTATGTTATCACATGAATACAAAATTTTTACAAGCTGTATTTGCAACAGAATGCATGGACATGAAGCATATTGTGGGGCTTGTGAAGTTTTCAAAGGCTTCTCATACTAAAAGTGACTTAAGCACTGCTTTTTTTTCTTTCCAAGTAAACATTTGGGGGCGTCCATTAATTACGTGAGGCAATTTTGGAAATTTTTCGATCCCCCCTCCCCCATTAATGATATATCAAGAGATTTGGATCGACCCCTCCTAATCACACGCAAATTTTTCAAAATGTGTATTTTTAGTGTAAATACGTTAATCTGTGCTCGGTAGAGTTGGATTTATTTAAAAAAATAAAAATAAAAACATATTTGCTTAATTATTTTTATTTAAGACAGAAATTAATCTAGAATCACAAGTGAGAAAATCGAAAAATAAAATACTTGAATAGGAACTAGTACTAAAATTCGTAAAAGATTATTAATTCCAATTCAGTCCACAGGAACTCATGTGTGGTCTCAAGAGTGTCTTCGTGGCGTTCGCATGACAGCGATAAATATTATTGTGTAGGATTTAGCCATATTTCAGTGAAAAAACATGTTTAACTTAATTTAACCCAGTTTTCTCGCAATTTTAAACTGTTTTTTGCAGAGAAAAAAATTACGTGATATTTGCCAAGGTCCTCCTTCTCCCCCATGTGAGATTGTGTGAGATTCGGCTTGATCCCCTCCCCCCCCAAATGCCTCATGTAATTTATGGATGCCCCCCCCCCCCCCCCCCCTTTTCAACATACAACTGGAAAAATAAATATTAATTAAATATGCTAAGTTAGTGTGACATATTTTAATTTTTTGTAATTACACTATCGACTATCCATTTGTTTAAATCTGAGGTGGGACTGTTATACTCCAATACCTTAAAAGGTACCTGTTGATACTATGGTCCTTTAATATTATCAATTTAAACTTTTAATATTAAGTTACACTGGAAGATCATCACCATGTATTTCCTTGCATGTACCAGCTTGCACCAGCTACTATAGCTGCATTTGAATCCTTTTCAGTGAAGCTGTACTAATCAGCAAGAAACAAAGACCTAATCTAAAGGATTCTTTTGGAATGTTTTTCTCAATAAAAATTTGCAAACTTCAGAAATTACACAATTTTGAACAAAATATATTATAAGTGTGTTAAGTATTTTATATATATATATATATATATATAATATATATATATAATATAATATATATATAATATATATATATAATATTATATATATATATATATATATATATATATAATTGAAATTTGAAAGCATAATTACATAACAATTATGTTTACTGATAGTATCAAGGATATCAAGCTAAAAACAATACCATTACTTTGATACTTAATGTTGTCCCAACTCAAGTTTAAACAATCACAAATTTCTTCTCTTTTTTTTTTACCATCAATGAAACACGATTTCACAAGCTAAAAATCTATTATTCACCAGTAACTATTTTCTCTTTGGCTAAAATTAATTGTATTCTGAAAGGTTGTGGAAGAGTGAAAATTTTCAAGATATGATTTAAATATGAATGAAGCACCTACAAAATTTTAAGACGAGAATTTCATGCAAGTTTAAAGAGATTAAACCTGCTACATGCTACGACTTATCTGCTGACTGAGCAATCTTGTATAACAGCATATTATTGTTGCATGGAGTTTGTAATCCTGCTAAACCCAGTGGTATTTACAGTGTTGTTGCACAAAGAAGGATAGGAAAGAACTATTTTTAGAATAAGAATAAGAACCCATTTTAAACTATTGTATCCACACATGCAACCTCCAAACAATGTTTTGTACGTCATGCTACACTAAATGATACAGTATCTTTTTCTATGCTCAAGGTTTAGACAAAGTAGTTAAAACTGATCTCCCACATTTGTTTATGAATTTGCTGGTCGACAAGTTAGTGGCCCCCACACCTTATACGAAGGTGCCAATTCATTTTCCAGTTTTCACTACTGAAAATCTGACCTCTCCTGTATGCTGTTAGCTACGGTATTTCAATAACTGCCATGCAGCAATACAAGAGTTAATTGTACAGCAAAAGAGGAACTGATCATTTAAAACAAGCTTAGACTTGAACATGTATTATCCATTTACCAAAAACGTATAAATAAACTTAACACCCCAAATAATAAAAACTAATATCACAATCCTTTATAACAGTGATGGCCAATCTCACTCTTTTCCAGGCCAGATATTATTTCTGAAACTAACCCTAAGGCCTGACACACAAGAAATATCTTACCATGATTGTTTTATTCTTTACAAAAACCAATACACTGTGCGACATGTAGTAAAGAAATGAAAAATAATAAACCTTCAAATGTAAAAAGAATAACCATGAAACAATATAGACTATAGAATATAAATAATATTTTTCTGTACTTCTGTGAGAATATTATGGCTTTCTATTGTGCATTGTGCAATCAAAAATGGCTAACATGCTACAGTATTCCTGAATTGAAAGATTCTGTAAGCAAGCCACCATTTGGCTATCACTGCTTTATAGCAACAATTACCATTATTTTTACAACTACTGCATACAGTGAGCAAGTTACAATAATCATATTTAACCTCATTTTGGTCAAACTGGTGTTTAAGTTTACCAAACTCCAACTCTCTTTAAGTTGTAAATGTGTTGAATAGTGACATTCATGTTAGTGAAAAAAAAATGTGTACATATTTTTTCAATTAATATCTAAATTAAAATACATGGGAATACCTTACTAAAGTAAGAAATGTTAATTGAAAGCATTTGTGAACTATAATCATCATCATGTTTTTTTTTTCAAACTTATTATTTTTGTAAAATTTTGTTGTCTTGAAACTATTATTTGTGTTCATACAAAACTACATATGGTACATACATAGTACATATAAATTAATCCAGAATTTAACTTCTTGTTGCTACACAGTACATATAGGCATAGCACAATATTTACATTAACTATCATACCACCATTAATCAACTTCACTGCATCGCTCGTGAAAGTGGTCCTGACAAAATACTATTATTTGCACATAGTCATGTTTTACCTTTTTGTTTCAAGTATTTCATCAAATTATTGTTTGCAGGAAACTTAATTAGAGAATTGAAAACAAACTATTAATGAAAGAGGGACTTATTGCCATTTGTTCCTGGTTTATAACGTCTTCAGTTTCCTAATAAATCTCAAGGTGAGTGAGTGTTTTAAAAGGAGCAGCATATAAAACATTTAAAATTTATTTATTTATTTATTTAATATCTCTGGCAATAGCTGTGAATCACAATTCGAGATTCTTACTATTTTCACTCTTTCATTGTGTGGGGGTCATTTGTCTCATCTCAGGTTTTATGAGCAAGCATATGTTAGGGATGATTAGAATCAAGGGTGCAAAGCAAATCTGTAGGATTCTACACGGCCTGAGAGTTTGCACGCAGGGTTAACCGACACACGTCATCTCTGGATATGACGCTTGCATGTCACATACTGCCCATATTTTGGCCTACATGCAATAAGCAGAAAACTTTAAAAAATATACAGAAAGTTTTCCTTAAAACATAGTTTTGACGTGAAACATGTTTCAAGTCACGCTTTTGCCCCTGCACAAAGGGGCTTTTCATATCTGGGTGGCGAGGGGGGGGGGGGGGGGAAGGTGTTGGGCCCCCCTGGATCTACACCCATGCGTAGAATATTTGCACCAATTAGGTATGAGGCTACAATATTATTCTTGATTATACCCGTGCACGATGCGCAAGGTTTCAGATAAATCTTTATGGGGTCTTTTCAAAGGAAACATTTATTTATATACCACTAACATCAAAAGGTATTAATTATTTTAATGTTTTAAATTCATTTTTAACATTTCTCTGGATTAAAACAATTATTCACCATTATATTTGAGGTAGCAACTAGTAGCATGCATATTTAAAATTTACTACAAAGGATTTATAACATTATTCTGACCAATAAAGAGGCAGAGTTAAATTAGTTGGAGAAAGTTCTTGAAAGAAAATTTAAGTGGAGCTATTACCCAAAAAGATACAATTATGTTGCGACAATTCGTAATGTAATAATATGGACCACCATTTACTTATTATCTTTGCATCCAAACCAGTTGTCTGGATCTGTGATTATGGGTATTGTAAATACAGGGAAAATGAATTTTAAATCCATCCAAAACGCAATGAGGAAAGTATTTTGCACTATTTTTCCTGTTTGTTGTCATGTTCTGAGTAAAGGCACGATATTAACCACCCCAATGAACTCCAGATTGTTTGCAATGGTCCACAGATTAAAGAGATAATATGTTTGCTAAAGGAAAAGGTTTTAAGTCACATGGTTATGTATAGAGGATTACGGCAACAGGACTTCAAATTCATAGTAGACTCTGAACCACATGGGTACTGACTTAGTGCAGCAACCACGGAGAAAAAAACGTGTTATACTGGGAGCTCCACTAGTGATGATGGCTTTGCAACTAGTAAAATTGCCCAAAGTACAAATCTCCCATTGTAACAACCCTATGTGAATATCAACACAAAGGCAAATTAAGCAGTTGCCAGATAATAAAACAGAAAGCTGTGCTTAATCTATGTACACATATTTTCTTGCTGCGTTTAAAGAAATTTTATACTAAGTTTAAAAAAAAAAAAAAATTATGATTTAAAAACTGCTCAAGATATTAGATATATGTTTAAGAACACAATTTGAGAATACGCTGGGGACGGATGAGTAGTTCTTGTGCGGGTATTTCCAAAAATAGGGCTTAACTGCTACGTCTATATATTTATTTTTATTAAGACTCTACAAATTTTTCATGTGTATCAGTTTAAAATGACTCCATAAACAATAAACAGATCTAAATTTTTTTTGTTTATATACAATCTATAGTATAGTTATAGCCATATACTGAGTTGTTTACATACTGCGTAGTATTTATATAAACTATTTATGTAAAAGTTAAATATATATTTAAATATATATCAATAATTCTTAATTTAAATTTTTATTGTTACAGACACTAACTGTTCAATAATTCATAGGTATTTCTGTTGTTGATATTTAATTACATAATGATGTAACAAGCATCAGTAATTGTTACCAGTATTTTGAATGAAACTGTAATTAATGAAAAGGTTCCTTCACAGGTCTGCATCCATATTGTGTGATATCAAGTGCTGCTGTTATATAATCCAGCTTATTTAAAACTATATCTAGGAATCTGTTGCAGTAAAACGGAAAGGAAAAAGCAAGTTATCTATATATATAAAATAGGATGTTGGTATGTATGTATGAAATCGATAAACTCGCCATGAAAGTTGGCACATCAAAGTTTTTTTTTTTTCCATAGATAAGGAATTTTTTTA
The DNA here is from genome assembly GCF_032445375.1 of Bacillus rossius redtenbacheri. Taxonomy (NCBI): domain Eukaryota; kingdom Metazoa; phylum Arthropoda; class Insecta; order Phasmatodea; family Bacillidae; genus Bacillus; species Bacillus rossius. Next base: position 6,846,774 of record NW_026962012.1, on the reverse strand, counting down.
GCTCACTGCTAGATGGTGCTAAAGTGCATCTATTCTATACCGTTCATCTGATCGCCATTAAAATTGGTATATTGTGATTTTTACTGTCCTTAATAATCAATAATGACAAATAGTGATTGTGACTATGCTTAACAAACCCCTGAGATGTATCCCAAGTGCAAATATTACATACTTTAATTGCTGATGACTCAAAAATAATTTGATTTAATTTGATTTTTCAAAGACAGTGAGACAACTTTTGAGAAAGATAGTTGTACCCTACGTATTGTTCCCCATGATAAATAACACTAAGGTATGTGTATCGGTCAAAAATATAGTGCATTTATAGTATTGAAAACAAATACATTTGATATAATTTAAGTAAAGTTCACATATTTTTGCATTAAATTATTACATGAACTTCAGGGGTATTTACGTATGTATGTGAAAGAGTATTGCCTTTGTTTACATTTAAATATGTTACACTACTACTGAGTTTTTAAATAGATATTAAATACTATAATCTCACTGAATGTTACGTTATTTTTGTGGTGATATTGTATTAACGTGAACTGCATATTTTGATACACATCGTAATCATACGGACAAGTCTACAAGGACTCATTACTTATACATGTACATACACAAGTATTAGGTACACATTTGTGGAAGTACATACTTAACTACATTCTGTTTCCGTATTTTGTTTTTAAAATGTATTTTAGATGAATGCCTTTTCAAAATAATTTTTAGGCATGAAACATCCGGTAAAGATTTTTAAAAGCACAAATGAGACTTGCATTACACGTTTATATTCATTTCTCCGCCATATAATTTTATGGCTACAACTGAAATCTCATAGCTGTCATGTGCACAATGAGAAGACTAGGCACCAGTTCATAGCCTCGTGCTTAGAGGCACCAGCTAGAAGCACCAGTGAGCATCATACTTGATCATCCCACCTAACACAAATATACCCATGTCTAGGCAGAGATCCCTTCAAGTTATTTTACAAAATGTGGAGCGAACACTTGAACAATAACCAACCCTTCAGCACTTTCATACTAGCTATAAAATCTCCATCAACACTTTCTCATTATATACGTGTTTAGTTAGTTTTTTTTTTATTCATACAATTATGTTCAATTTCACTGACTGTTGAATTTTTTCTGTTAAGTAGTTGTATAGGCAGGATACCAGGTGCCTGTAATGTTGTTAAAGATTGCCTGAACAACTCGGATCCACTATGATAGTCACTCTGCTGTAGGGTGATTCACATGGTGCTGATTTTAATGATTTATGGCTCCTAGCAGCTCCTACATTTATATTTTATTATTTAAAATGAAACACTGCTTTCATTGTAGACTTTTTTAAGAGATGATATAATAATAAAATTTAACAAAAATTAATGAAAATACTTCTAGCATGGTAAGCAGACAAAAGCCATTTTAGAATTTTGACTGCAAACCCAGGAGTAAAACAAAACTGGATTACAGAATTATAACTTTCCAGTAAAAAAAAGTCAGAGTTACTTCATGACATTACTATTATTCATGTCAGAAAATTTAGCTAACTTTGTACATATAAAAAAATTTCAAATATTTTAATAACTTAGACCCTAAAAAAAATTTAAAATTAATGTTTCTCTGAGAAAAATATTATGCCATGAATTAGCCAATAGCAATACTTATTTTTTTAAGTCTAGAAATGTTCAATTTCTTGAAGAAAATGACATTATTTTAAAAAGTCTACAGGTAGGCCAATGTATGAAGTAATGAGTGGTAAGATGTCAAATGCCCTAAACGCTAGTTTTTGGCTTTCGTTTCTCACTTTCACACATGGAGCTACACCTTCCACCTACCCCTCGTTATCTGGTTAACCACCACACTTCTTGTACGGCCACATTGCATGTTAATATTATCATACAAGTTTCACACCGAGGGTAAAACGTTGTTTGAGAAAAGTATTTAATATAACTTTTCTCAAACAACGTTTTACACTCGGTATTGATTAACCAATTAATTTATTGCATAGTTTTATGTACATTTAGCGAACCTTTTAAAGATGTTTTGATTAGCATGGAAAGGCTTGATCAATCTTTGTGATCAGGATAAGTATTTAATATAACTTATCCTGATCACAAAGATTTATCAAGCCTTTCCATGCTCATCAAAACTTCTTTAAAAGGTTGGCTAAATGTACACATAACTATGCAATAAATTAATTGGTTAATCAATATTAATAATGTATTGGCATATTGAGTAAGCATGGTTAAAAGTGAACCAAAATCAAAATAATTCACATAGACAAAATAAATTACACCCACAAACAAAACAAATTTTCTCACTGTCATGCAGCATTGAGTTTTTGCTCATCGGATTATCTTCCTGATGGGCTAGGTCGCAACATCTTAGTTCTGAGCAGTTTCCCACTACTGTAGCATGGATCAAAATTTTTATTTTGGGATGCTGCAATGGCAGGTTGATGTTGGCACAACTATGAACACAATTACTTTTGAGCCCTGCTCTGTGAGGCTCATTTATTCTCCATGGCAAAATATTCACTGTATAGTATAATGCGTGTCTGAATTTAACTGACAAACTAAGAGTGAAGGTTCAAAAAAAAAGTTAAAAACATATATACAACTTTTGATCTAAAATGCTTCCTAAGGCTGGTATACGGCTTAAAGTAGAACTGAACTATTTTTTTGTGCAAATAATGGGTAAAGAATTTTAAATGGAACACTAAGCATTTGGATAGTGTTTAAATGAACTATGTTATACAACCACCACAAAACATGTCGCTGTTATAGAATAATTTCGTTGGAATAATTGACTGTAACAACATGTCACAAAAATGTATGGTTAATAAGTGTCTCATCCCCAATTATTTCAATGAAACCATTTTACAATTGCGACAAGTTTTTCGGAGGTTGTAGAAATTTGTTCAATCAGACATTGTCCATGTTCTTGTGTTCCAGTTCTTCAGCTCCAACTAGGAAGGTGTATACCAGCCTTTGGAAGCACTTCACACCATAAGTTGTAATATCTTTTCCTCTTATATTTTCATAATGAACCTGGAGCCAAAGTTTGTCAAATTTTGACCAATTCTGCATAATGTTTTCGGTGCTGAACGGCTGCAGCTACCCTAAATAGAGTACATTTAGTGGGTCAGGCTACTAGTGAACAAAGAGACCAATTGGTGAATGGTACAAGAATTGGTTACAGCATAGGCTGTGAAAGGAGCTAATATAAACTATGAAATTTTGGTTATGTAAAAAAGAGTCTCAGCATTGGTTATTGGTTTGAGGCTCGATGGTTTGTGCGTATTTGTCTCCCGTGGGGGTTAAGAAGACGTTTGGAAACGGGTCTGAGTGGTTTTTAAAGAGAGTTTTGTGCAAGTCATATCACCAATATCTGTCCAGAGTGGAGATGGTTCTGAGCTTCTCAAGGTCTCCATGCAAGGAACAGCTAGTCAGATGTTTGTACCGTGAGACTAGTGATGATAAAGACACATTCAGTCTTCTGTGCATGGCGCCACTTTTAGTTGAAGATTTTTCAACAGACTTGTCAATCAGTGGATGCAAACAATGAACCCCCGTATTTTACAAACAGTACTCCAACACCCACAAACTTTTGTTGAACTTATTCAACAAAATTATTCAACCTAAAGTTGTATCTCTGTGCAGTACATATCTTAATATACTAGTCGCAAAATACTGAACACTTACTGCCCTGAAACCAAGACACAACAAAGTGACGTTAGATTTTATAATCTCGTGTGCCAGCTGCAATCTCCATGACACAAATTGTTGACAGTTCTTTTGGCAAATAAGCCCTTCAATGGTGAGAGTCCATGGTTTTTACTGCTGCCCTTAGTTTAGGTGCCAGTCTGAAACAGCCCGGTGTATCTGTTAGTGGACAGGAGACTGTGTGTGGTACTCCTTTGGTTTTTGTCTACTGAGGACGCTCATACAACTAGCAAAACATCAAGAACATGCAAATGGTTTTCTGCTCTATGTTTAAGTCACTTCACAAGTACCAGTCTGTGAGTACGTGCCTCTCTGTCCACATTTTACTTAAGAGTTAGTTGCCTGGCAGATTCTTATCTCTGCAATCACCCGAAAGTCAAAATAATTAAATTTACCTGCTTTGACAGAAAATAAACACACAACATGAAAATTCCTCTACCTCTTTTGATGTACAGTGAATAGTCGCTAACTAATTCCAGACTGGAAAACATTTTTATACAGTGTATCCTAAAACAGCTTAATAATGCTGAAAGTTAAAACAGGAACATCTGCTTCACCTCTGCCCACCATCACACAAAACCAAATCTTGACTATTACAAAATGAAATGACCGAGTTGTTGCAATCAGTGCAATGATGTGAACAGCCTGTCAAGCCACGCTGCCTTACGAATGAACTGCTTCTCACACACTCTGTGGAACTTCGATGTCAAGAGGCAGATAACCACAGCTGAAGTTACTTCTTCATTAAAAACAGCAGCAGGTTGTGATGTAGTTAAATTTTCTTGTGTATAATTAGATAGGCTTCAAAACCACCATTGTCACCATTCCTGCAAAAAAAAAAAAGTACTCCTAAGATTGAACAACACGAGTAAGTAATCAAAACTTTTGAACATTGTGAAATGAAATTATAGTGTCCCATGAACAACGGCACTTTTTTAGACGAACTAATTTAAGGGATTTAGCTGTCATTCCATAATAATTATGCTATTTAAAAAATACTTAGTTTTACAAAAATATATGTTCACCTAGTCAACCATTTACTAGTATTGCTCCCTCTCAAGGCCAATTATGGAAGAATCTCAGCTAATTTAAAACAATTAATGACCCATCTGAAAAGTTCACTCATTCGTAGGATATACTTTAACAGGTTTATTAACAAATATTCAAGATGACAAACTCAGGGTGCCTTCATTCTACTCATTGAAACCAAATTTCTTTTATTAGTATCATTAATGCAAAGTTAAAAAATAAACAGGTGGCTTCCCCATTCCTAGAGCATGTTGCAGCACATTAGAACTTCCCGCGGTTTAGAGTTTCAGGGCCCGCCTAAATATAGTCGATTTCGAGGCACACAGGAGTATGTATGTAAGCAATAACAGTGGCGCTACCGTTAATGCTAGGAGCACAGTCATTTTACATGCAAGGTGGTGAAAGAGCATGCTATTATTCCACCAATCAGCGAGCAGCTATGGGTTAGTTGTAACCATTTAAATATTATAGCATATCTCTACTGTTGGCAGTTTGAAGCAAAATAAAATCAGGAATGAGATGGAGCTATCAAGAGCAGTACAGGAATGAGATGATATGGCCATGTCCAGAGAATGGGAAAACAGAGGTTGCCAAGGAAAATAATGGAGCTGAAGAACACAAGAAGAAGCCCCAAAGAAGGACCAGGATGAGATGGGAAGAACAGATAGTTAAAGGCATGCAGGAGAGAGGAAAAGACTGGAACAGGGTGAAGTAGCAGGGATGGTGGAGGGACAGAGGAAGATGAAGGCATTTTTACTTTGCTGTCCAGGCCGCAGGTTGGAAGCAGTTGATGATGGTGAAAGATAATTAATGAGAAATTTTTAATTTAGCAAAATTTGATATTTTGATGTCTACTACACAAATTTTCTACTCTAAAATCACTTTCTAAATACCTACCAAAGGTCATGTTTTTATTCGGTTTTATGTTTCATCAATGTTGAGATCATTATAATCGAGAGCATGGAACAACATGATTGAGGACATTCAGTAAGGAACGAGCCATAGGCAGTAGTCAGTGCCTCGCTAAGCATTAAATAATATTGTAACCCTTCTTTATTTTATCCTCGAGTGTATATGTTATTTGAGGACCCCGTACACATTCCATGTGTTTATTTTATCCAAGTTATACTTCTACAGAAACGGACCCAAACTTTTCCAAGGCTGCATAATTATTTAATAATTTTTAATAGTAGTTTACTATATAAATTCAGTATATGTTTAGAAGCTTGGCTAACATTGTCATAATTTTATGAGTGCAAATGTGTATTTATAATAATACATTAACGTCATGAATTTGATCAGCCAATGGTCAGTTCAACTTGGTGTCAGACGCAATGTCAAGCAGCCCTAGCGGCCATCTTTTGCCCTAGTCGCATCACACCAGCACCCAGATAAGATGCCTTCAGCACTCCGAATTTAGTGCAAGTTTTCTTGGAGCATTTTTTTTTAGGTGTGTTATGTATCTTCTAAACAAAAAAAAAAGTTTTTTTTAAATTTTATTTGAATTTAATCAATAAATTATATAAAAAATTGTGATTAAGTTTTGTATTAGTACAAACCTCATTATCGCAAAATGACAAAATTATGGTCCCTTCAAGTTAGTATTGTTGAGGTTTGGCTGTCCATTCAAGGAAGTTCCAGAGACATTCTAAGAAACAGTAGCTGCTTTTGTCAATAAAGTGCTGCGAAGTTAATGAATTATGTACCAGCAGAACCAAGATTGATGGCAATATAGGACTGTACCAGTCCCATTGTAGCTCCTGACTCTGAACCTATTACAAGTGCGGACGACTGAAGGAGGTTCCACACTGACTACTTTATCACAGAAAAGTTAGAGTTTAAGAATAAAATTTCTGCAATTACAAAAGCAATTACATACACAAAATGTGGAAGTAGTCTTTTATTTTGCTGTATAACCATTCAGATTTCATACAGGGCATATTTAATTTTCAGTACCAAGTCAATAACTATGTGTGATTACCTTACAAACAACCAGTTGTCTTGGACAAGTAACTTACTAGAGTTTTTCGAGCCTCAGCTAGCAAGTTAATACTTTAGTAAATTAACAACTGTAATTGGATATCAACTAGCCTCTTTTATCGCATAATGGTCGCACGCGCGTAATCGTCGCACCCATATTTTAGGGCGTCAAAATTTGGATAAAAAAAAACCTCTCACGTAAACGTAGCATAATGTTTTTGGTCCCGCTATTAGATTCCAAGCGCTTTGTGTGGGTATTTTTTCCGTATAAAACAATGTATTTTAAAATAGAAATCTAATATATATTCGGACATTACCACTTACTTATTTAATTAATGGAAATACGAAGTTGTTTGACGTGTAAATTATCTCTTAAAGACTTTTTAAACATTATAACCTTCATCTGTTCGTTAGTGTCGCCGCGGTGTATCCCGTACAAAACTGTAGCCAGCTCTCGTTGCAATCATTAATGTTTGGTTATGTTGCTTTCTTAGCCCAATATTGATATCTCTCCGAGTGCATACAACGCGCGCTCTCTATCAGGTGCTGAGTTAACTACATTTGATAGCCCGCATTCTTTCGTGTTGTGTACTACGGTAGTTACACGTTCGTTCGGCTTGCATTTGGATCACAGATGTTTTTCTATTTAAAGTTGAATAAAGGTTTTTGTTGTATGACTTATTAATTTAAATTGTTTGGCGTGCTCTTTTATATTTCCCTTTTTAAATAAACGTACTTTCCATGAGTGGGTTTTGTTTTTAAGAATAACTTTATCTAACAAAAAAAAATTTTCTGCATAATCGTCGCACCCCTACTTTTCAAACTTGATTTTAGAATAAAATGTGTGACGATTATGCCAGAAAACACGGTACTTAATCTTGAACAATAAAAAAGCAAGAGTTTGGGATAAAAGTTAGGTTAAGAGTATGATCTAGCTTATAATTAAGTGGGGAAATTCCAGTGCAATTTAAATTTGTTATCTCTTAAAGGTATAAAAACTTTGATTTTAGTGTGCTTTTGGATATGTAAACTATAAATATTCAAGGATTCATGTATAAATGGCATGTTCCAAAACCTTGTTACCTATCACAATAAAAGGCTCAATGGAATAAATAAATAAAACATATAAATAATTGTATATAGCATTCTGGATGGATAATAAACATAATTAAGACATACACTCTTTAAGTCACATATCCCATATGAAGTATTTCTTTATAAAACAAATCAATTTTGAATTCTTTGCTTATTTTATGCATATATTTAACTTTAAATTCATAGGTAATTTTTTCTAATACTATGCTTAGAATTACCTTGAATATTTTATGCTTTCAAAAGTCACACATAAACTGTCTGCACAAACGTGGAGTTTACTAGAAGAGGGTCAAATGTTATGAACACACACACATACAAACACAACGTCCACTTCCATGTCATTTTAGAACGGGCCTAAATGACATAGCTATAAGCTGAGCAAAACATAGGCATCACTTATGGAAAAGAAAAAATTGGTTGTCTGTAAAGTCGGTTTACAGACGATAGTTTAACGTGACGTCATAACAAAACATTGATGAAATGATTGATCCAGAAGAAAAGGAAATATAATCGGCCTGAGACTGAGCCGTAATAGGTTTTTGCAACCAAACCAGTTAGGCATTAAAAATATTATATTCTTTGAGGAAGAAATTTTTTTTTTTTTTAATTTTTATATCTTTTGTATGATAAAATCTACCTCAGCATACTTTTATGAATAAAATTGAATCATTTTTATTTAATTATCACTATTTTGTATGGATACAAAGGAGTGAAATGAAATGTACAATTTAATTAATAAATTTACTTTTATTTGCATTCATTAATTCAAATATATTTATTACTTTTGAAATGTTGCGTGCGCCGTATTTATTTTTACAAGTACAAAAAAATTTTTTTGGAACAGCCGGGATTCAAACCGACATCCTTTAGATTGGAAGTTAGCGGTGCTGACCGCCAGGCCACAAGACCATGCTTGATATAAAATAGTTTCAGAGGGTATATACAGTTTATTAAAATTTTGTTCACGGTAGGGGAATAATATTATTTCGTTTTTATAACACGATTTTATAACAAATACGCATCCCAAATACACCAAACTTATTTATAATGTGTTACAATATTTTTTAAAACATTGTGCAAAAGATCCCGGGTGTAATTTGAATTATTATGTGTAACTGTACAACACCATTGTTGGTTCAAAACGTATTTGAATATTCAACATTACTTTTAAATAACAGTACCGATTGTGCTGAAAATCGGTGGATGATCGTTAAATTACATAATATTAATAACTCAAACGACAAAAATATGATTGAAAAGTCAAATCGATGGTTGTTCCAATCGAGTGGAAGAGAGATGCCATGCATGCGTACAATGAGCATGAAGAGAGATGCCACGCATGCGTACAATAAGCAAACAGGACACATCCGTAGTGGGACATCCGTAGTGGGACACTTTTTCGTGCGTGCAGCCGGCGTTCATCGATTTATTAGACGTTGTCACGTCAAAAAACTGAACACTAAAAAACAAGAGGAGTGACACCACACAGGATCTAACTCTTTACGACCAACACAGTTATTGCGAAGAGGCAAAATGTGATTGGCTGATACAAAAACTAATGGCCTAAGCTATTGTAAAAGGTCTTACATGATTTGTCACCTGAAGATCCCTAGCAAGTATATATATTGCATTACCATCTTCTAGCTCTGATTTCTCAATCCTGAAGAAGTCTGTTGCAATGCAGAGCAAAAAACCGGTACAATCTAACACTTCAACGCGGCTCAATCTCGAAAGCCAAGATATTTATTATGTTTTATCGTTTTGTTAATTATTTCAAATAGGTATTATAACAAGCTGTTGGTGGATAAGTATAGAGAATATCATTTTGTAGAATAATTCAATTTTACTTTGCTATGTCATGTAACTCTCATGTCTTGAGAGGTTAAAATTTATCAAGTAAATTCTAGCATTAAAGCCAGTAGCACTATGCTAATTCTGCACACAGAGTAATTACATATTATAATTACTCAAGATACTCAGCCATGCATCCATCACATACAGAGGTTTCACTGCACCACATACCTAAACTCAGAGCAAAGATCACATCACAGCTACATCTTAATGACTAGAGATATCACATACACATTTCAATAACTATAGAGCACACCACATCCACATTTCAACAACTATAGAGCACATAACATCCACATTTCAACAACTATAGAGCACATAACATCCACATTTCAACCACCTTATAGAAAAACACATCCACATTTTAATGACTATAAAGCATGCATCTCACATCCATATTTCAATGACTATAGAGCACATACAAATGAGAGACCTACATTCACAGCAAACTTGCAATTTCAATTCAAATTTATTGCAAATTGAAGAAAAATGTAAATTCACATTGCATTACAGTAATTTTTTACACTTTAATAATAGTATAGTCATAATGTGTGGTTAGAGGGAAGTAATTTTTGGAAAGCTAATTTTTGCTGGAAAAGATCCTGTATGTTCACCTTTATCTTTGGAAGAAAATCACCTGAAGTCCGCAATGGGGAACATGCCGCCATCTTGGAAAAATGGCGGACAAAATAGGTTTTTCTTATTTATCTCGTAAACCGTTGCTTTTACAAGAAGAATACTAGAGAAGTAAAGGAAAGCTAATTAAATTTTACATAAAAAGTTTTTCTTTCAATTTTTCTCTATCTTTTACAGTTGAAAAGTTATGGTCAATTTAAGCTAATGAGTAAGTGCGAAAGTCTGCATTTAGTAGGTTCATCCTTAATCGCGCCTAAACAGTACGACTGATATATTGAAGTTTTGTCAGCAGATAGACAATGACCTGAAATAACATATTGTTAACTTTTTAACTCAATAGGATAATTCACAAATAAAGGGCCAAAACAATTTTTCATAAATCTTTATAAGAAGATTAAGTCAATATAAACATTTTAAAAGTTATCACATACCTGGACAAATCCTATGCAGCTAGCCATACGTAAACCAATACTGGGCAAATATTTAAGTGTTTACCCACCATGCTATTTTCTGCATGCTTACATATCTTAATAGTTTAGAATGTTAGTATTATAGTATAAATACAGAATTAACACAGTCTTAATGCGAACATAAAGTTTATCGGTGCACTATTCAGTCACAATAGTTTTATTCGGACACCAGTTACTGAGCCAGGCGTCTTCGCTTTGGGTTCGTAAGTTTCTTAATGTTTGAACAGTTTTCATTTTGTGTATCACTATTCTCCAGTTCATCATGAGAGTCATCTTCATCAACACATCCAAGTGCATCAAGGTCATCGTCCACAATTTGCAATCTGTTACTGCAAGTCTCACCAGCACACACACCACACATTGTAGAACACTGAAGACCACTTTTCCTGCAATCAAAATTTCTTTCACAACCAGATTTGCAATTGCAGCGCACAAGATGGAGCAAATAGTCCGGTGCTGGAGGAAGAGTTGTAGGAATTGGTTTAAATGTTCCATGTTTTATCTTCCATCCCCAGTCACCTTCTGGGAGATAATTACTGCGCCATGCCTGAACTTGATGGTAGACTCGTAGACTGTGCTGCCGAGCTGCTACAGAAGTTGGTGGGAGGGATGCTAGATCTAGTACATATTTGAGAGGCTTTTTACCGACACATTGCATATACTTTTTGTATCTAGTCGTATCTAGACCATCCTCAATTTTATCACCATATAGCTTAATGAAGAATGCCTCACCTGCAGCTGCTATTTCATCTGGTGATGCTGCCGTATCATTGAATTTTCTCCCAACAGATTGTAGTTGAACGTTATCTTTAAGCTTACTAAAACCAGTTCTATGTCCCTTTTTGTATGGTCTGGATGTTGTATCACAGCCCATCATAGCATGTAAGAACATAATGTGTTCTATCATGTTTCCCAATCCTTCTTGCATCTTCAAGCTGCTATAAATTTTCTTCTGTGTATTAGAACTGCTCGGAGTTAGTATATGCACCTCCTCGTTTGTACGAGCCAAGCCTGCAATAAGTACAAATAGGTCCGAGTCTTCCCCTACCACAACTGAGTTACGACCTTTCCTTGCTTCCTCCAAGGCTGTACCAACTATGAGTGTATCCGCATCTGCAGGAGCATGGAATACTGCATAAATTGCTTGGCGTAGGTGGTTAGCAAGCTCCTTACCAAAACTTATTTTATTTTCTGTGTTGGCCAAGAATTTATGCTTGGCAACAATTGCATTCGTAGAGGTATTGACAGCGAAGTTTCTGCTTGATTTATCAGAAGCACGTCTTAAATGTGCTACATCCTTAGTACTTGATTGATATCCATCAAACACAACTATTACTACATTTTGGCCATAAGTCCTCCTTACATAACTCAAATACACTTCACATATTTCACCATAAGTTGCAGGTTGTGGCCAAGGAACTCTGTGAAGAAGGTCACCACCATCAAGAACAAATATGGGATTTTCTGGTAATGCACAGCTGATACTACACATCCCTTCAATAACAAGTTTCATTTCTGACTTAGTGCCCTTTCGGAGAGTAATATTGTCAAATAATGCTTGTGGGAGAGGTGCCAGTTCGTAGTGCAAACATTCTTTCAATTCTTGTTCGATTTTTACAACACATACAATCCTGTGAAATAGTTTATTTGGATTTACTTCAACAGGTTCTCCTGCGAACAGCACAGTTTTTCCCATGTTTGCAAAAGTGAATACAGGTAAGGTTTTCAATTTCAATGACATTACTCATAGAATACTCACCATAACTTTTCAACAGTAAAAGATAGAGAAAAATTTAATAGAAATATTTTTATGTAAAATTTAATTATCTTTCTTTTACTTCTCTAGTAATTTTCTTGTGAAAACAACGGTTTACGAGTTAAATAAGAAAAACCTATTTTGTCCGCCATTTTTCCAAGATGGCGGCATGTTCCCCATTGCGGACTTCAGGTGATTTTCTTCAAAACATAAAGGAGACCCTACAGAACATTTTCTACCAAAAATTAGCTTTCCAAAAATTATTTCCTTCTACAGCCATTTTTTGACATATTATGACTATACTATAATAGCTTTGACTCAAAGATAAATATTGTATTGGCATTATAGCATATTACATACACTCATGTGGATCTTTGCAAATGAGAAATTGAAAAGCATTGTAAATAATTATTAAACTACCTACCCAGAACATACGCAAACACCAGTTTCAAGTGCGGCGTGAGATGCAGGTAAGACGGAAACCTCGAGTCTTGTTCCCCTTGTGTGGGCAGCAGCAGTGCTCCGATGCAGACCACTGCTGTTATGATCGCCACGTGGTTTGGGGTCTGCAAGCGATCTGGAGAACATAACATGGTTGTCAGTATCAACACCATCCTGGGCTCACTGTGTCTCTGTATGCATATCTGTCATACGCTGTCTTTCTCTCACTGTCTTGTCAGTCTTTCTCTGTCTATCTTCACCCAAAAATCAACATTTTATGACATATCACGCATAAACCTTAAACACCGGGACGTAAGGATAAAAAATAGTTTTCAGATGTATTTTATTTAAAATGGAGATCTTATATCTGAATTGATAATATGTAATAAATTGGCAAGGAGGCTTTAAGGTGTGGATGTTAATGAACACAATGCAAAAAATTAATTTTCTTGATCAACTCCTTTCAGTGAAGCTTGTCATTAAAATAATATAAAAATTAACAGAAAGAGAAAGCTACTAATAAATGATGCTCAGCCAGACAGCTCCAGCCATGCTCAGCCAGACCGTGCATGACTGACCCAGACTGAGCATGAACTGTAAGACTCAAGGCACAGCCAAAACCGTAGCACATAGAGCCCAAGTCGCTGGTCCGAGCCTTAAATGTCTGTTACCTGGTCCAGCCGGGCAGGGTTCATGGCTGGCATCTGCACAGACAGTCTGGGGTGGGCTCTTAAGACTGTTCCACGCTTACATTGCAGAACAGAGTAAATGGCGATCACTGTTGCTACATTCATACTACCCCAGTGGCGGATCCAAGGGGGGGCACCAGGTGCAAGTGCCCCCCCTCCCCCCCCAAAAAAAAAAACAGTTGCCTGCTACATTAATATTGCCGACAAAAATGATTGTTTCTGAAACCAATTAAATATTATAATATAATTAATGAATTTCTTGTAGAATCATAAAATCTAGTGGTTGGATGTTATGTGTAGTGTGAGTAGATTAAATACAAATTTAGTAATTTTAAGAAATTTTTTCTCTGGCTTCTCTGAAATCCTAGAGTGCCCCTCCGAGGTGAACCTCTGGATCTGCCACTGTACTACCCGGCTTGTTAATATTAAAAACATTATTAAAATTAAATATATGGTGTACAAAATAAGTTTTACTGTGAAGTGACGCAGTTTGTAGGCACGGCACAAAGTTTTTCAACTAATCTGTTAACAGCGTTCAAAAATTGTGCAAGTAACAGTTCGTAGGCACAATGAGCAGTTTTCCAAATAAACTTTTTTTCAACTTGCTGATAAACAGATATGTAATTCCTGATGGCTTTCGAAAATTCACGGGTTTCGTAAGATTTTCCTGGCACCGAAAAAATTCCAAGTTAATACGAGGTTTCCCAATTTTCCCGGTCAGGTGGCCGCACTGTTTAAAAATTTCAGGTTTTAAAAAAAACACTTAAGGGTTCTCAGATAGCCTAAAAATGTGATTTAAAGCATCATATTTTTACAAACATTATTAAAAACACTATTAGTGTTTAGGACTAGGGCAAAATTAGAGAATTGTGTGCGGCAGAGACCTAAAATACATCCCACAAAAAATAAAAATGTCAGTTGAAAATGTAATTTTTCTTTTAATTTGGCCGAGAATGCTTTATGATTAGCTAGACGTCATGAGGCGAATCTCACTTGGCAGGACTCTGCTTTCCACTTCCATTTCAAAGCTGTATTGTAAACAATGTCTTGTGTCCATAGCAGATGTGGCAAACTTTACTTATTTCAATAATGTAAAGCATCGTTACTCACGAGAATACCGGTTATGTAAATTGTTGCTAGATAAAGCATGGAACTGCTTGTCTGGGGGGGAAGGGAGGGAACCAGGAACTCACTGTGTCGGTAGTCCCTGGCCAGGCCGAACTGATGCTGGACCCCGGCGGGCGCGCCTGCTGCGTCCGTCTGCTGCGCCAGGTTCTGGAACACGTCCGGCTCTGGCGCGGCGCCCGTCTGCTTCCCGGGCAGCAGCGTCGCCGCCACCACCTGCTTGCCGATCACCTGCCCGCAACAACACATCACAAACAATTAACTAGGAGCCCGCCTAGTCAGGGTTGTATTCGCGTGACACTTTCAATAATCTCTATAGAGAGATACATACCAAATAATTGTTCAAAAAACATCTGATTTAGCCATTTTCACTCTTCTAAAAATACAGATTAAAAACAAAATATGGAAACAGAACTATTTGTCTGCTTTCAGGCAGTTCTTAAATGTGTGTGTGTTTTTTTTTTAAACAAACACCACTTGGATATCTTTAGCAGTTTTTGAATTGTGTCGTTCTTTCTGATGCTCTGCACACATAGTCGGGGCCCTTAATGAAGGTCTATGGTTCGGCAACTTCTATAACGCCCGCTGGCGTTCAGGTGTTTGCAGGGGAATTATGGCAGTTGACCTTGTCCACAAAATCACATCTGCGCTGCTGGCGTTTTTAGTTTGGTCAGAATTTATCGTTACTGCCTGTTTTCTTTTCAATACAGTGTTTCCTGTGTTTTCTAGCTGGTGACATTTCACATTTTTAAATTTGGTCATTTCTGTTAAAACTAAGCTAACGTTTGATAATCCGGAAAAATCATTAATCCCGCATAGCTGTGGTCCCAAACACACCAGATTTAAGATCTTCCACTGTACTATAGATTTACTTGTGTATAGTTGAAAGTATTGCAGAATAAATTTTAACTATCAGGAAACCAATTAAAAGAGTGTCACGTTCACACTCAACTTACAAACTATTGTAAATGGAATCAACACATAAACAGGAAGGTTACCCAGTTGCTTTATAATTGATAAAAAAAATATGACACTATAAATTAAACCTAAAGAGCTTTATTTTTAAAGACTGAATGGTGGCCATTAAAAATTATCTAAAAAAAACTCCTAATAACAATAACCTTTATATCTAAAAATATTTTCCAGCTGAAAAGGCATGTATAACAAAGCTTTTTCACTTCCTATAATATCCTTCAGTTACAACTCACCAATACCAAAGCAATGAAAGCCCCTACTAAATTTTTTTTATTTTTGTTGTGTATGTAGGGTAATTGTGGACTGGTGACAAATGTGGTGTGTTGGCACCACTGTTTAGGAGGCGGAGTTGGTGTGCTTGTTGTGTGGAGGACAGTTGAGTGATGGAGCATGATGGCGTTCGTTATGTATCGTGTTGTGTTGTAAACTGGCAAATAAATACCTACAATAAGGAATAAAATGTGTAACAGTAAACTCAACATCTGGCGACGAGGATGGGATAGAAGTGCCCCAGTGCTTAATGCATGCGTCGGTTCGCCCTAGTATTTAATTAACGAGTCGTTATATCGGCATCTCCGCAATGGCTTCTTTGTTAGGCAACATAGAAGAATTTGATGTGGCAAATCCGCAAGGTTGGGATGCCTATGCAGAGCGTCTTGAGTTTTACATGCAAGCAAACGAGGTTATAGGCGAAGAGAAGAAACGTGCAGTGCTTCTTAGTGTGTGCGGTCCGAAAACGTATGCGGTAGTAAGATCGCTTAATTCTCCAGCTTCTGTGGCCTCCACATCATATGCGGATATTATGAAAATTTTGAAAAATCATTTCTCCCCTAGGCCGTCGGAGATTTACCAACGGTTCAAATTTCATCGTCGCGATCAAAAGGACGATGAAAGTGTAGCAGAGTACATTGCAGAATTGCGTAGGCTAGCAGAACACTGCAACTTCGGCGCTAATTTGGACCTAACTCTCAGAGATCGATTTGTGTGCGGGATGAAGGACGAGACAGTGCAACGTCGGCTATTAGCAGAAATGGCATTGACATTCGCACAGGCACAGGAGAAAGCCCTTGTTGCGGAGGCAGCAAACCAAAATACCAGAGACATCCGGGGGGCTGTGTCCAAGCCGGTGTACACTGACTACATAGGGCAAGAAGCACCACAGGGTAATGGGGTGCAACAAGCAGCGGGGGTCGACAGGGTGAGCAAGGTTAAGCAACCTCCCAGATACAATCAAGGGGTAAGATGTACTGGATGTGGTGGACAACATTTACGAGCTGCTTGTCGGTTCAGGAACGTGGAATGCTATTTTTGCAAACGGCCTGGCCATCTGGAAAAGGTATGTAGACAGAAGGTACGTGAGATGAACTCTAAGGGTAATGTTCACACAGTGGAGGAAGTCCCGGAGGTGCAGTTGGGCACAGTGACAGGTAGTACTGAACCAGATATTTACAACTTATGGAAGATAACAGCAGCAGGATGTGAGGAATTGTGCACAACTGTATTAATAGATGGTCAGGCTGTTGAAATGGAATTAGACACAGGGGCTGCGGTGTCAATTATAGATGAATTGACTTTCCAGGCAATTTATGCAAACAGAAAACCTGCACTGTCTAGAACCACTTGTGTGCTGTATGACTATAGCAAAAATTCTATTGAGACATTAGGCTCGTGCAGGGTTCAGGTGACATATGGTGGGCGGAGGTGCATGCTTCCATTGATAGTTTCCAAGGGGCGTCATCGCTCTCTGTTGGGCCGAAACTGGATGCAACCGTTAGGGATTGAAGTGAAGGAGGTGTTAAAAGTAACGGGGGTGCTATCAGAGTTAGTCTCAGAATTTCCCGAGGTATTTAGTGAAGAATTGGGCGAATTTAAGGGACAACCTATAAGATTCCAACTAGACTCTAGTGTGGCTCCGGTGAGGTTAAAACCTCGTGCAGTACCATACGCCCTGCTACCGAAAATTGAAAAAGAACTGGAAAGATTAGTAACACAAGGGGTATATACGCCGGTCACGTACTCAGACTGGGCCACACCCATTGTTCCAGTCTTGAAGCCAAATGGTGATGTGCGAATATGCGCTGATTATAAAAGCACATTGAATAAGGCATTGAAGGAGGATCTATATCCTGTTCCACCAATCAGCCAACTGCTTGCAAAACTATGTGGAGGCAAAGTATTTGCAAAAATTGATTTGGCACAAGCATTCCAACAGTTACGAGTGGATGAGAGTGCGGCAGCAGCGCAAACTATCATCACACATAAGGGGGCATTCAAAGTAAATCGTCTGCAATTTGGGGTGCGAGTAGCACCAGGGAAGTTTCAACGATTCATGGAAGACCTACTGGCGGGGCTAGAGAACGTCGTGCCGTACTTTGATGATGTACTAGTGAAGGGCACATCCATGGAAGAGTTGCTCATCAATGTGCGACAGGTACTACAGCGTTTCAGAGATGCTGGTATACATGTCAAGGCAGAGAAATGTGTGCTGGGGGCTTCAGAAGTTACATTTCTAGGCTATGTGGTGGATCAACATGGGTTACGGCCCACCCCCGACAAGGTGCAGTCCATTCACGATGCACCAACACCAGCAAACAGAGATGAATTACAGGCATATCTAGGTCTTCTTAATTTTTACCATGCATTTCTGTTGGATAAGGCTAGTGTAGCAGAACCTTTGCATCAGCTTTTGAAGAAAGACGCTCGCTGGGAATGGACCACGGTGCAGGATGCAGCTTTTGCGGCTACAAAGGCTCTGTTAACCTCAAACTCTTTACTAGCTCACTACGACCCACAAAAGCCACTTATATTAACGTGTGATGCATCTCAGTATGGAATTGGAGCTGTTCTTAGCCAACCGAATAATCAGGGGGAAGAAGTGCCAATTTGCTATTATTCACGAACCATGACGTCAACAGAGCGGAAGTATGCCCAAATTGACAAGGAGGCTTTAAGCATTATAGCGGGGGTCAAGAAGTTCCATAATTATGTTTATGGTCGGCAGTTTGAAATACGCACTGATCACAAACCATTATTAGGACTGTTCACGACCAATAAAGTCACACCAAACATAATCTCGCCCCGAATGCTTCGCTGGAGTGTAATACTAAGTGGGTACGATTTTGTGTTGGTGTACAAGCCAGGATCTAGTATTGCGAATGCGGATGGCCTCAGTCGGCTACCAAGAGCAACCCCAGAGATGGAGGTACCAGCACCCATGGAAGTGCTGCTTCTGGAAGTGTTAGACACTCCCCCCCTCAGGGCACATCACATTGCAGGTATGACTAGGAAAGATCCCATTCTATCTAGAGTTTGTTCGTGGGTGGGAACTCGTTGGCCAAGTGACAAGTTAGGGGAAGAATTCCAGCCATATGTGAGGCGGCAGCATGAGCTATCACTGCACCGTGGATGTTTGCTGTGGGGATCGAGGGTAGTCATCCCAAGTGAGGGCCGAAATCCCCTTCTGCGAACTTTACATGCTTGTCACCAGGGAGTAGTAAGAACAAAGGCATTGGCTCGCAGTTATGTGTGGTGGCCAGGACTGGACAAGGAAATCGAAGAAATGGTACAGCAATGCGAGGTTTGTCAGTCCACGCGCCATGCGCCACCAAGGGCCCCAAACCACCCCTGGGAATGGACCAGGCAACCATGGTCACGCCTACATGTAGATTTTGCTGGCCCTGTTCAGGGGCAGGTGTTTCTGGTCGTCGTTGACTCGTATTCTAAATGGCTAGAGGTGCTTCCAGTGCCATCCACAGATGCTAGAAGCGTTATCACAGCAATGAGGTCTTTGATGGCTACCCATGGAATTCCAGACACGATTGTGAGTGACAATGGAACAGCATTCAGTTCGGCTGCATTCACTACCTTTGCAGATAACAATGGGATCAGGCTTATTAAAGTTGCCCCGTACCATCCATCATCCAACGGACAAGCAGAAAGGATGGTACAGTCGGCAAAAGAGATGTTGAAGCGGATGAGCGGCAGTGACCTTTCACAGCGTTTAGCTCGGATGCTGATAACACAACATGTAACACCTACAGCAGTTACAGGGACAAGTCCAGCGGAACTGCTGATGGGGCGTCGGCTAAGAACATGCTTGGATAAAGTGCACCCAGATCTGGCAGAGGACATGAAGCAAAGACAAGAAGACAGCATGACTACATCTCCACCAAGGAAGTTCAGGCCACAGGACCTGGTGTACGTCAGAAACATGGGGCGTGGGCAGAAATGGTTGCCTGCTAGAATCATTGAAGTAACCGGTCCATTATCATACAAGGTAATCACCAATGATGGGGTGTTGATGAGGCGGCACATTGACCAGTTACGGTCCAGACATGCCCACCCTCCGGAAGAAGCCATAGAAATGACCCCATATGCAGGCAGTGAAGTAAGGTCACCAATGGCAGTAGAGGAAGAAAAGGACCAGGCCGTACAAGGCCAGGGAGCGGAGGAGAGAGCAAGTCAGGACCTACCACCACCGTCTCCAGGTGAAGAAGCAGACTTCAAAGGGTTTTCGCCAAGAGTACCCATGGCTGCAGAACAACAAAGCACCTTCCAGTCTCCACTAGCTGCAAGGGAAACAAGCGAAGCTCGTACACCAAAACGGACCAGACCGGCCAGAGAATCTGTTAAGCCAGGCTGGATGAAGGACTGTGTTATGTAAAAGGGGAGGGGTGTTGTGTATGTAGGGTAATTGTGGACTGGTGACAAATGTGGTGTGTTGGCACCACTGTTTAGGAGGCGGAGTTGGTGTGCTTGTTGTGTGGAGGACAGTTGAGTGATGGAGCATGATGGCGTTCGTTATGTATCGTGTTGTGTTGTAAACTGGCAAATAAATACCTACAATAAGGAATAAAATGTGTAACAGTAAACTCAACAATTTTACTTTATGTTTCTATGATTTTAATAAAAATTATATAAAAAATACAATAAAATCACTTATAGTAAATAGTTTAGGGATAGCCAACCTAGGGAAAGATTCTAATCAACTGTGGTGCCAATGGGTTCCGAGTAAGAATATTGGGTAAGGCATAAATGTAAGCAGTTTCTTTTATTGTAAGATTAGGTTTACTTTAGCTTGCAAGCAACCTTCCAATTGGACGTACTCATGGAGTAGTAGAGCATGTGATGCAAAAATTATTTCAAGTTATTTGACAGTTAGTCTTCGCAAATCCATTGGGTGTAATTTTTTTAAATCATTTTAAGTTACTAACACATGAAATACCCTACATTAAATGTGTTTTCCTAAAAATATCAAATGTTACTTATTTTCTGGTGGAGTGGGGGAACATGCATGTGTCAGAAATTATATTAAAAACACTATTAGTGTATAGGACTAGGGCAAAATTAGAGAATTGTGTGCAGCAGAGACCTAAAATACATCCTACAAAAAATAAACATGTCAGTTGAAAATGTAATTTTTCTTTTAATTTGGCTGAGAATGCTTTATGATTAGCTAGACGTCATGAAGCGAATCTCACTTGGCAGGACTTTGCTTTCCACTTCCATTTCAAAGCTGTATTGTAAACAATGTCTTTATAATTTTGTGTGTCCATAGCAGATGGGGCAAATTTTACTTATTTCAATAATGTAAAGCATCATTACTCACGAGAATACCGGTTATGTTGAAAAATGCATGTAAATTCTTGCTACATAAAGCTTGAAAATTAAAGCATCTAAAGCTTTTTGTAGTTGAATTATGACAATATTACAGCTAGAATATGATTCATAACAGTTTCTACAAAAGTTTCTAAGAAAATGTGTGGATTTGATAGCCTTAACATATATTCCAAATATGTTTTTTATCAGTGGTAACTCAAAATTGCTGAAAAAAAATTATTTTGTTGGTTAGTTGACTTCCAGAAAAAAAAAACACTACCTACTTTTAAAAATCAAGGTTAGACAATCAATGATCTGACATTAAAAAATGTTTCATGATTATTAATCATTACACAAATCTTTCATTTTTTTTTTTTAAGTTTCCAATCATTCTGACTTTTTCTTTTTTCTGCCCACAAAAAAAATTTAAATTCCAAAATTGATATTCTTGAGTTCTTGAGTACTAATCATACTGAAAAATGCAATTTTATTATTTTAAGGCCCATTCTACAATGGCATGGAAAAAAATACGGTTGACGTAAATGGAACCCAATCTAGAACATTTCACTATCGCGTCTGCTGCTTCCAATATGCACGGCAGCGTAACAAATGGCCACCAATAACTTTGCATTTCAAGGTTACGGAATATCAATTTTAACTACGGGGCAGAATATACATGATTAATAAAAATAAACTACATTATAATAATATAACACTACATGTACTTATATATAACCCCGAAAACACATATTACATAATGAGTTCAACCACCAATACTATGAAAAAAAAAATTAAATAACTCATCTTCACAACTACTTAACTGCTCACCACATGCTTACACAAGGTTTCAAATAATTCTACATCAGGTGATTAAATTACACCTAAAATAAAATTTTTGCTGTTTACAAAATTATTAAGCATATATGTGATATGACACAAAGTTAAAAAAAAATAATGCATTTTCTGAATTTTAAGTGATTTTTTTTGTTGCAACTCTTTAGCCTGCACACCAAAACCTATTTTCAGAAGACCAATCCATGCTCACCTGTTTGGTCGCGTGGTTCTGCATTTCGACCCGGAACTTGTCGGTGACGTTGCAGTTGCCTGGGTACACTGCATTGTGCCTCACCACAATGTCGATGCAGCAGTGAGGCCGGATGGAGCCCTCCGGATCTACTACGGTGTACTTGCTTGGTGCTGTGCACAGAACTGAAATGGCAACGTCTTAAATATAAGTTATCCATCTCGATAGGCAACAGCGTAGCGTACCCACAGATGTGTGACTTCCAGCTTAACTCAAATTGTTCCATTTCTGTGGTTTGATTTCATTTGTTGCATCCATTAAATCTTTTTTTTTTTGCACAAAGATAATGGGCAAATAATTTCATACAAAAATACAACACTCTGACAACAATTTCAATACACAAATAAACAGATATTTATCCTTCTAGTTTTAACAACCGCCATTGGCTCTGTAGTGAGATAGACTCATCCATCATAGACTGAGAAGGCTTTTGATAAAGTGCAACAGGAAAGCTGATAAGAAAGTTTGACATGTTGATAAAATACAAGAAAGTGGAAAAATGGGTGGGAGATTTCCTGAAACACAGAAAACAGTGGGTTTTTGCAGGGATTAGGATAGGCAAAGTTCAGGGATTTTTTTTAAAATAAAGATTTGAAAGGCATGCTAGGTACTGATTGTGGTTAGGTAAGTTAGTTGTTAGGCCTACGAAAAGCTTGTTACAAATTCTGACTTTTAATTTTCTCCATTTATAATTGCAAATCTTTGCCACTCTTCCTGAACTTAGTGACACTAAGGTACAACAGAGTATGGAAATGTGGGTCAGTTCTAATATTTGATACTGGATTCCTATTGGTTCAGAATCACGGAGGGAAAATGAATGACGTCATGGAAGTTCGCCAATGATAATAAATTGAATGGTAAAACGAAAGAAAATATAGTATATATTATTGGCAACAGCAAAAGACAAAATAGCATAGTGGGGGAAAAAAAGACGAATGATAGTGTGAGTTTAGGAGCGATAGTAGCGGTTAATAAATAGAATTGAATATCATTATAAATTGAACAAATTAGTAAACAATAAGCATTAAGTAAGTAATAAGAAATATATTGAATATGTGGGGTAATAGGTATAGTAGTCATGAGAGAAGAGGAAAGTTGTGTTTATTTATATTAAAATAATATAGCCAATAGAGGGAGAATGTGTGGTTTTGATTGTAAAAGGGACCTGGAAAGTGTAGGTTCCTGTTTCACGATAATGAATATATTAAAAGGAGGAATGGAAAATTGGTGTAAATTTATAATTTACAAGATAAATAGTGACAAAACGATCATTGCCATAATGCTGAGAAAGATAAGTGGTTATTTATGGCTTTTAAATGTTTGTGATGTGTAATTTTAAGTGAACTTTGTTTGATGTGTTAGGTGAGAGGTTTTTTGTGTGTGATTAATTTCCTTTGGTTAGGTGAATCATAAAACTTATTAGGTAATGTAAAAATTGCTCTTTTCCTGTAGGTTAGTAGTGCAATTGTTTAAGTGATGATCACAAAGGGAAAGGTTTGGTATTATAGTTTAGTAAATTATAGGTGGAGGATACCTTAAAGGAAACTTAAATTCTACAAAGTCTAGTTTGTTTTGCGATAGTAGTATTTCAATTGTATGAAATAAGAATTTTCACGAAAAAAAAAAGATGTGATACTATGAGATAGAAAACAGGCCCACTCGGTCTAGTCCATTTTGCAATAACAAGTTTTAATAATTACAATGATGAAAAATCTAGATCATATTTTAAATGGTATTGTGAAGTAGAAAACAGTCCCACCCAGTCTATTTATTCTATTTTGTGATAAGAGTACTTAATTTTCTGAAAATGATACTTTTGAAATAATTTTTTCTCGGTATTGCGAAGTAGAATACAGTCCCACCCAGTCTTATATTTTGTGATACCTGTATTTAATTTTTTTAAAGAGAGATGTTAAGAAATAATATTTTCTTGGTATCGTGAAGTAGAATAGTTCCACCTGGTCTATTCTATTTTGCGATACTGGTATTTAATTTTCTGAAAGTGGATTTTAAATAACAATTTATCGGTATTGTGAAGAAGAATATACTCACCTGGTCTATTCTATTTTGTGATACCGCTGTGTCACAAAATAGACTAGAAGGGGGAGGGGGGAGTGTAGTCTAATTTACGATATCGAAAAAGCATAATAGAGAAAATATGAACTATGCAAAATAAAGTATGTGTAATGTTTCCCGCAGTGGCGTAGCCAGGATTTGTGTATGGGGGGTGTTAAGAAGCATGCCCCCCCCCCCCCCCCCGTATTAAAGCGGGGGGTCCGGGGGTTATCCCCCGGGAAAATTTGGATTTTAAGTTGTAAAATAGTGCTATTTTAGCAGTTTCCGGTACTTATATTTAAATATTATAATGGTAAAAATTTTATTAATTTTAATATGAAATTTGTTTGAGTGATTAATAAGAAATTAATTAAAGATTTGGCGCTAAGGGGGGGGTTTGAACCCCTAAAACCCCCCCCTGGCTACGCCCCTGGTTTCCCGCCCAAAACCTCCATATTCCCGCACTTGTCCTGAAAAAAAGTAAGGTGGTAATGATGTAGGCGACGCCATCTAACTGACGTCATTTAAAATCTTATGGTATCGCCAACTAGAATAGTTCCGGAAATGTTTATAGATTCAATTACTTACCTCTGAATCTGATTGCAAATTCATAGGGGTTATATAAAGTTAACACCTGTTTGTGGCTCGCTTGGTCTTCTAAATAAAAGGTTATAGGTGTTGGATACACAAAAACGGGTACTTGTACGAGTCCTGGCTGCATTCCATATAAAATCACAACTGAAATTCCAAGCAAATCGTATGACTCGAAATCTGTAACAAACAAATATAACAAATGGTAAGGTTTATGCGTTTCTTTGTTTCTACAATTGCCAAGCACTATAAATATTCAAATGATGATTCAGCAGAACTTAAAGCAAAACTAAACTCGCAAATCAAATTTCTTTTTATAAAATTGTCCACATGCTACTTAACATTTTTTATTCCTACAAAATGTTATAACTTTTCAAACAACCATGAACTCCTCTTTAAAATAAAAAAAATACAAATACAAACTTACTACACACTCGCCTGTCGTTCTCAAGGCAAACATCTACAAAATTTATTTGCTAACCCCCTTTTGTTTACTTACGTAAAGTAAGCAACATGACTTAGTACAAACAAAAACAGCTGTTAAATGTTTATATCACATTCGTTCGATTCGGTCTCTTAATTTGCCCCACGTTCGTTCTAGTTTATAATATATCATGGAGGCAGTTTAGACAAATAAAATTATATGCGAGTTCTTCCAAATATTCAAAGCTTCAAATGAAAGTAATCTATATGTATTATACGTTTATGTATTCTATGTCCGAGAGTTCTCGAGATATAGTACTTCAAAAATTGGTCATATTGTCCAAAATGTGAAATTTTAATTTTTGGGACGAAATTTGAGTCAAATAATGAAAAATAAGCTGATCCTTAAGAGAAATATCGTTTGAAGTAAAGTTAAAGCGTATCTATTTAACTTTAATTCAAGCACAGAGCAATGCATTTAGACCCAATGCATAAAAAAAACATTAGAAATTGTATTTTGGATGAATTTATTTATACTATTTCCATGACTTGAAAACTCCTCTAAAAATTTAGAATTTTATTTTGCACATTTTCCTTGGTCTATTATTATAAGTATGCCTTTGCCGCAATGGAACTCTGGCACTAATTATTCGTCATATGTATTATATAAGGGTTAAAAATATTTAGTTAATAATATGCAGTGTCCTGTGATATAATGTATAACAGTATATTATAATGGTTCGTCACTGACCAATTTGTAAAGCTGGGGGACATAATCATTCAGCAATGTTTGTCCAGACAGAGAGTCTATACCAATAAGCAAACTGGGTAATAAAGAGTACAAGTGATATTTGTGTTCCACATTCCTTTATTTCCTGAACTGTTTTAACTCTCACCTTCCCTCATAGCTGGAGCAGCCTTTCGAGAATTTCGCCCTAGTTGCCTTTCCTTCCTGGAGCAGTCCTCGGAGATTGCGCCCTAGGCTCCCCCCTCTCCCTATAGCGGCCCTTCGGGGATTACACTTTAGACTCCCTCCTCTCCCCGGAGCAGCCCCCTCGGGGATCATGCTCAAGGCTCCCTCTTGTCATCACCCCCCCCCCCCCCCTTTTCCATGATTCCCTACTCGTTCATGCCAAGTAAGAGGTCAGGATGGAGACACTCTAGTCAGGGCAAGCATCGGCAGGCCAAGGAAGAAAAACCCCTACTGGAATATCAACTGGGGTACTTCTCGTCTGGCCCGGTGGAGCCTAGTCTGGACTACAGCCCCCTCCACTCCTACAACCTCCCCTGTCTCCTACTCCCCAGATCACCTACCATCTACTGAAATCCTCTTCCCCCATCCTCCGGTGCTCATCTCCTCTATCAAGTCAAACCCCCATTCCCCCATCCCCATCGACATTGCTCCCCTCCCCGACCGCAGGCCCCTGGAGCCTTACATCGAGGGAGGTCCGCCTCAAGACCCTCGGCCCGACTAGCCACTCGACTACAGGAGCTCTTCGGCCGCACCTGAGCTCACCAAATCTCGGGGGTTTTCACCCCCACCTTAAACACTCCATCACCGTCGGTCTCTGCCAGGGACACATCAAGTTAAGAGAAAGACAACAAAAATGTGGAATAATATTGGCTTAGTTGAAGCAACCCTCACTTTTTCCAGAAATGGAACAGCTCATCGTACAAGTGTTTCAACTCTAATACAGAGACTACAGTAGCCGGGGAAACAGTACATGTGATTGATGAAAGTGCTCTGCTGCACTGTGAGGTGTAGCCAACTAGCCAAACATTCTCCAATATCTGTGACACATATAATTTACACATTTTTCCACTACACCTCTGTGTCTATCACTGTATTTGACAAATACTGTGTGTCATCTACCAGCACCACACATGTGGAGCGCTCAAGGGTGTCAGCAAAAAAGCATGCCATTGAAGTGGTCTTCACTGAAGAAATGTCGCCAAAGCTCTCTCACGAACACTTCCTGGCAAACTAGTGCAACAAAAGTCACAAAGTTTCGTTATTGAGGGCGAAACTAAACGAGGCCTAAATTGTGTTCTATCAAGCAGACAAGAATACTGACAGACTGATTGTCACCAACACCATCTCTTTGTCATATTATCACAACACAGTGGCAGTTGTAGGGGAGGATATTGATCTCCGTGTACTGTTGATAGGCAGGTCATCTGCAGTCATGGTCTACTTCCTCAAACCAGGGAGAGGGGGAGCTTTTTCTATGTGGTTTCATAGAAACACGTCATTAAATGAAATGCTGTAACAACATATCCTTTTCTTGCATGCTGTAAGCAGATGTGGTACTACATCCACCTTGTTTAACCAAGTAAAGGCGAAAACCTTGAAAACTTTGGACACAAATCCCGACCTACCCCTCCTGTTAGTGTCCTTCAAAAAACATTAAAAGAACGTTGATGCCGAGATCATCTTCATAGCTGGCGAGAAATTTATGTCTGCCTTGTATGGTGGAAACAAGCAAATGTCTCTAGATGAGCTGCGGTACAAATTTGCTATAAGTCTGTAGCTTATAAATCCACGTCAAATATGGCCACTATCCCGCAACCAGAGATGCAGCTCATCAACATTTTCTGCACATTTATGTGCAAGTGCAGCTCTGAATGGACCAGCTAATTTTATAAGGGAAGCCGAAAAAAATTGGGCGGATACTTACAACCAACAACCTGTTGACGCCGTCCCCGCTGCCTGTCTTAAAATTATTATATTTAAATTACGTTAAAGGTAATTTTGACTCGAGGGCGGGTTTATTTGCCTCGTGGATGCAGGCAGGGACGCATCTACAAAGGGCCCCCCGGGCTGTTCTGGCCACACAGGATGCCGTAACTATTGAAAAACACATGTAAACGTAACTGGTTTTATTGCTGCGTCACACTTTACAGTACTTCACCTTGTACAGTACATCTTCACGTGACTGGCCGTATCATCATCTACCTTCTCATCTCCGCTCACACGGCCCTCGATTGGCGGTACTGATTAGCGTCTGGCGGTATTCCGGGAGACTACCACACCGAGGGACGCAGGCTATCCTGAGAGTGACGGTGACGACGATTAAGGCACGCGGCGGATTAAGTGGTTAGGACGTGGTAGTCCGGACGGTAAGTTACAAAGATAGTTCACTAGTTACTGATTAAGGAATTAGACAAAACACTGAAATTGACGCTTACACATGGCTGATGGCGAAAACTAAAACTAACATTTGAACGATAGAAATTACAGTACTCAAACGACTCGTAGTCGAGTCACACACATTTAATTATGAACCGCGCGACATGTCGTACAGCTGATTTAGGGCCGGCCGTGGAGCAGTTGAAAACGGATTTGTAAATATTACCTATTGAAGCTACATGCTGTTTATGGCATGAGAAGAAGGCTCCGCGTGCGCGGAGCTGCCGGCCCTGGTGAGTGCTGGAAAGCTACTGACGATTCTCCCTGGCAACCCGGCCAGGGAGGGGAAGAAAATCCGCGGGAAGCTACGGAGCACGGGAAGATGATGCCGGCCAGTTTTGTGAATGAAAAGAGTTTACAATTGCATTAATTTGCCGTCAAAATTTGACACGAATTAGTGCTCAATTTGTGCTAATTTGTGCCGTAGAAATCAGAATTTGTGCTGCATTACGTAAAAAGTTATAGCAAATATTAAGGTGGTCGCCAACTTGACGTCAAGTTGGCGACCACCCAAAGAAAATATCAATTTTTTGGAATGAATTTTATGTCACGAATTAGTGCTCAATTTGTGCTAATTTGTGCCGTAGAAATCAGAGTTTGTGCTGCATTACGTAAAAAGTTATAGCATATAGTAAGTTGGTCGCCAACTTGACGTCAAGTTGGCGACCAACTTACTATATGCTATAACTTTTTACGTAATGCAGCACAAACTCTGATTTCTACGGCACAAATTAGCACAAATTGAGCACTAATTCGTGACAAATTTTGACCTTGAAATTCCAATGTGTGGTCGCCAGCTGTCAATTCGCTTCAAACATATCAAGTGCTATAACTTTTTAGTTTACGTTGCGATAAGCACGAAATTTTGGCATCTCGCAGCACAAATTGAGCACTAATTCGTGATATAAAATTCATTCAAAAAAATTGATATTTTCCTAGGGTGGTCGCCAACTTGACGTCAAGTTGGCGACCAACTTACTATATGCTATAACGTTTTACGTAATGCAGCACAAACTCTGATTTCTACGGCACAAATTAGCACAAATGGAGCACTAATTCGTGACAAATGTTGACCTTGAAATTCCAATGTGTGGTCGCCAGCTGTCAATTCGCTTCAAACATATCAAGTGCTATAACTTTTTAGTTTACGTTGCGATAAGCACGAAATTTTGGCATCTCG
Source organism: Bacillus rossius redtenbacheri (assembly GCF_032445375.1). Classification (NCBI taxonomy): domain Eukaryota; kingdom Metazoa; phylum Arthropoda; class Insecta; order Phasmatodea; family Bacillidae; genus Bacillus; species Bacillus rossius. The sequence continues at coordinate 6,816,876 of NW_026962012.1, read as the reverse complement.
CAGCACAAATTGAGCACTAATTCGTGATATCAAATTCATTCCAAAAAATTAATATTTTCCTTAAGTGGTCGCCAACTTGACGTCAAGTTGGCGACCAACTTACTATATGCTATAACTTTTTACGTAATGCAGCACAAACTCTGATTTCTACGGCACAAATTAGCACAAATTGAGCACTAATTCGTGATATAAAATTAATTCCAAAAAATTGATATTTTCATTGGGTGGTCGCCAACTTGACGTCAAGTTGGCGACCAACTTACTATATGCTATAACTTTTTACGTAATGCAGCACAAACTCTGATTTCTACGGCACAAAATAGCACAAATTGAGCACTAAATCGTGACAAATTTTGACCTTGAAATTATAATGTGTGATCGCCAGCTGTCAATTCGCTTCAAACATATCAAGGGCTATAACTTTTTAAATTACGTTGCGATAAGCTCGAATTTTTGACATCTGGCAGCACAAATTGAGCACTAATTCGTGATATAAAATTCATTCCAAAAAATTCATATTTTCCTTGGGTGGTCGCCAACTTGACGTCAAGTTGGCGACCAACTTACTATATGCTATAACTTTTTACTTAATGCAGCACAAACTCTGATTTCTACGGCACAAATTAGCACAAATTGAGCACTAATTCGTGATATAAAATTCATTCCAAAAAATTGATATTTTCATTGGGTGGTCGCCAACTTGACGTCAAGTTGGCGACCACCTTAATATTTGCTATAACCTTTTACGTAATGCAGCACAAATTCTGATTTCGACGGCACAAATTAGCACAAATTGAGCACTAATTCGTGACATAAAATTCATTCCAAAAAATTGATATTTTCTTTGGGTGGTCGCCAACTTGACGTCAAGTTGGCGACCACCTTAATATATGCTATAACTTTTTACGTAATGCAGCACAAACTCTGATTTCTACGGCACAAATTAGCACAAATTGAGCACTAATTCGTGACAAAGTTTGACCTTGAAATTCCAATGTGTGGTCGCCAACTTGACACACGTACTCAGCAGTGTTTCAGCACTAGAAGCCCGGGACAGCAGGAATCTTCATTGGGCATCGTATAGAGCAGGGTTTTTGTTTTGGAGATGAATTCAGATACTAAATTGATAACGTATTTTTAGTATATTTTTTTAGTTATAATTCTACAACCAATGTTCAGTTAAACTGGACTCTTATCACATGTCATGTTCAAGGATTACGTGCACTTACACGTCCTGTAACATAAGCCCCGACACTCTGGTGGGTTTTCCTACAAACACACATTTAATTTTATGAGCAAACTTATTTTTTTTAAATTTAGAATATTTTAACTTCTCCACATAATGTATGCGAATATTACGCTTGTGACCAAATGTTTGAATTATGTTATATATATATATATATATATATATATATATATATATATATATATAGATTCGAGTTATAGGGCAGGACTATTTTTGAAATATTAAACAATTTGTAAAATACTGAATAATTTAACAGTAGTCGAGATGAGTCAAGACACAAATATTTCGTAAGAAATAAAACACCATGTACATACATATACTTGCTACACATTGACAATTTAACGAAATGTAAAAAATGAGGACTTAATACATTGACGTATTAAAACTTAAGTTTATAACACAATTGCCAAGTGCAAGTACAATAGGCAAACCAAGAGCCCCGTATCGTTCATGGATATTTGTTCTTAACTTGCAAACTTATAAACTGAAGTAATATATATGTGTATATATATATATATATATATATATATATATATATATATATCCTTTTTGTTTCCTATTACCAAGGAAATAATGATATATCACCATTTATTTATACATACAGAGATTTTCAATTGAGTAAAAATTGTGCTTAATGCATGAAAAATTATACATATACATATATATATATATATATATACATATATAGACAAGCTGCAGTACCCGGCGTTGCCCGGGCTGAACACAGGGTGAATGGGACCTTTTTCGAAATCAGATGTAGATAGTAATTGTCTTCTTAATTTGAATGTCAAGTGTGCAAAATAATTTATATCACTTTCAGATCCCGACAGATGTTTTGCCAGTGCATAGTTATTTACCTGTATATATCTCAAAATTGGTAGTCTGTATGTAATCTAGACTCTATAAAGCACTATAGAAAAAAAGCTGAAAAATAAGAAATTACTAATATTGAAAAGAAAAACCATATCACTGATAGAAGAAACGCAGTTTACATCAACATAGAGACCAAAATACATGTATATTACTAGAACATCCATTTCAATAAATAAATCAATTTTCGTTTTTTTTACATCATAGTATACACAAAATAAACAACTACATATAACAGTTCTTCGAAATTCATTGTAAACAATATTTTAAAAGGTATGTCTCCACAGAACATAAAATATAAACTTCAGATAAAATTAGAACCTTATATAAAACTCATGAACAGTTACTTCCAAAAATAATTTTTTCTCTCGTTTAACTTAATGTTTTCGATGTTATAACAAATTTGAACACAACAGAACATTTTATGGCTAATCGTCCAGAGTTTCAAAGAACAAAAATATCTTACTTCAATTATATTTACATTCATTTATCCCTTGCTGTTTCCAGCTCAGTTTTTAACGTCTTGATTGCTGTTTCTCTACCAAGCTTCTTTCAGCTTCCAAAATGTAGTCTGGTTCTCTAATGGCTCCAGAAGCGTAGCCGGGGGGGGGGGGGGGGGTTAGGGGTTCAAACTCCCCCCCCCCCTCCTAGCACCAAATCTTTAATTAATTTCTTATTCATCACTCAAACAAATTTCATATTAAAATTAATAAAATTTTTACCATTACAATATTTAAATTTAAGTACCGAAATCTGCTAAAATAGCACTATTTTACACCTTAAAATCCAAAATTTTCCCGGGGGAGGACCCACGGACCCCACGCTTTAATACCCGGGGGGGGGGGGGGGGGGGCATGCTTCTTAACACCCCCCATTCACAAATCCTGGCTACGCCACTGAATGGCTCTGCCTATGCTTTGATTTGGCACCACTACCTCAGGCAGTAAACACCTACGATAAAATCTAGTCAGTTTCAGCAACATTTCTGTTTTCCACATGAGCTTATCTCTTTCTGCTCTTTCTACGTGTAAATTCTGACGAATGCCAGACATTACTATGAAGTAACAATATTCGCGCTTTGCTAATGTCCTTTGCAGCTGATAAAAATAAAGGTGTGAGCGTTTAAGAATTAAACTTCCATCATCATTCACACGTAGAAAAAACTTTCTTTTTCTTATTGCAGATTCTTGGAGCCCTTGGTCAACTACAGAAGGCACACACTTGATTTCAACAATCGCATTTTCTTCGACCACAAGTCCGTCGGGGCTAGCACTCAAATATCCCTATTATAGATCCAAAAATAAATCACATTTCTGTACAACTAATCCGGTTTGTGCTTGAAACCTCTGAATGGCAATATGCTCATTGCGACGACCGTATTCCATTGCCAGTGTCGAAAACGGGGGCTTGTTAAGTAGGTAACTGTTTAACAAGATTTGAACAGAACGTAGATTCTTTCCGGCGACAAACAACGCCAAAGTGACTGGCTTTTAACCGCACACGTCTCATTTTGTGCCATAGCTCACAATCAGCTTGCATTTTTGTTCGTTCTACGATATTATTTCTTTCTTCCAAAGTGACTTGCAGTGATGGGATGCAATCAACATTAATTACATACGGTAAGTTGTTTTGTCACAGAAATGATACTCCTAAATATACTAACATTGTTAACCTGTTAGATGTTAGACATGCAATTATAACATGACATTAATAATATACATTTTGATACTAATCATTACTGTTAAATAAAACTATATAAACGTTAATTATATAACGTTTTTCAGTCACACTGTAGCAAATATAAGACGTGTGTATAATCACAATGGCAGTCCATCGGTGAGTGGGCAAAGGCGTCACCAAAACTCAGAAAATCTAATTTAGTACTACTTTTAACGTAAATAGATTCTTACATTAAGTGAATTTTTGATAAAGAGTTTGATTTGCGTATACGTCTAAAAAAATATACACATGGTAAACTTTTAAAATGGAATAACATAAAGAATATTTTACAGAAATATTTCTGGATTGTTTTCTCAGTTTCTGTTTTATAATCTATTGTCGCTGGCAATAAGTGCCAGCACGTTGAATTGACAGTAAAGATTACAAAAAAATTTTTAGACATAAAATTGCATCCTAATAAAAATTGTATTTATAGCTGCATATAAAAATCAAAATTGTCCCGTATGCATCCGCATGTTTACGGTTAACATTGTCACTAGCACACAAGTGTAATGTATCATTAATACATTTTCAATATATAGGCATATAGAAATTATTTTTAAGCATAAAAGGAAACCTTAAATCCGTTTGAAATATGTTTAGAGCAAATATATTTTTTTTTCAACTGTTAATAATGTTAAAATTGAATTTCCAGGACTGTCAGTTTTCAACCTTATTTTAAAAGTTTTACAGTAGGTCACACATAAATGTCTCATATCCGTGTATGCATAATAATAAATATAACACTCAATGTACATAGGTACCTTTTTTATTTTTAGCATACGTGCCAGAAGCATTTTCTTTTTTGCGGATTTCTTTCGGTTTGACAATAATTTATTGTGGCCGTTTATTGAGGAATTTTGTGCTGCCCATAATCGCACACTGCGTACCAAGACTTGATAAAACTTCGTTGAATAAGTCACACGTAGTCGAGCGTTCCGAACACTAATACTACACAAGAGAGAATGAGTGACCTCGGTGAGACGCTGGCGTCACACACCTTTCCCCATCCCTTCCCATCATGCTCGGTAGCCGAGGGCGCAGCTAGCCACGGACCTCGACGACATAAAATTTTTTTCTTAAAAAAAAGACTAATTGACAGAATGTGAGTGTCGCTAGATTTTTTTATCTACGTGGCTCTACCAAAAATATCGAAGTTTGAAACAAATGTAATCGTTTGTGCGTCTTCAGAAACATTTGAATTTTCAGGAGCAGCCTAAATCTAAAGATAGCAAAATATATTCTTAAAACTCGCTATTAAAATTAAATTTTATCAAGTGTGTGTAGATATTCAGATAGGAATTTGAGATCTCTTGTCGTAATAAATGTGAAGTTAAAAAAATTAATAAGCATTTGGTTTAGACAGGATTGTTTCGAAAAAGCCTCGGTGTGCATAACAGTGTGACATAAAATCCTCCTAAATTATATATGAAAAAAACGACCACAGAAAAAACTATTTAAAGTAATGTACAAATTTACTTAGTGAAGACGAACTGCGTAAGCACAATTTTTATTATTTTTAATGCATGACCATCATGCTATCAGTTTTTGTTTTTATTTGCTGTCCTGTAAAGAGTTAAACACTAACCACTGAAGTTTTAATGCAGAACTGTCACTACCCCGCGCGCAAGGCGTGTCCGTCTCCCTGGCTCACAGTCGCGAGGGGTGGGTGACCTTCCAGGAAGGAGCTGGCAACACGGCAGCCTGTCTCCGCCACCTCGCGCGTCATCCTCGCCCCCCTGTCACCCCTCGTAAACAACCATGTGCTGGGCCAACACCCTCGGCCTGCTTTCTAAACGGAGGGAGGCGTGTGACGTCAGCAGGAGTGGTCCTAGCCTGCCCCGGCCGGCAAGGGTCGAGCCTAGCGCGCGCACGTGTTCCTTCCCTTCTGTAGCTTGCCAGAGGTCAGTTTTTGTACAGATTTCGTGCTGAGCGGTCAGTTCACATGCTGGTTCACTGCTTTGTTACTCGATGTCGGTTTTTGCTGCAATTCGAACCGAGCTATCACTTAACATTCCGTATAGCCGTTGTGTCGGGATGTGGGTTTCTTATGTGATTTGGAACTGAGAGATCAGTTAACATGCCGTATCGCTGTTGTGTTACCGAATGTAACGAACTATAAAACAAAAGCATTTATAACCAAAGAGAAAAAATAAATATAATACAGTAAAGCAAAGGCCTATTAGAATTATATTTGAAATTTCCTGCAATAAGCATTAAATTTACAAGTCACTAATACTCACGCTATATATAAACATGTATACTTACATACATACATACATACATACATATACATCCACTTTCAAATTTATAATGTTATTGATATTTAAACTACCATATATATTGGAGAAGGTAATATTTAAATGTGTTATGCATGAATGTTAAATTATGAATTCTTAAAAAATACTTTAAAACATTTTAAGGAGCAATTTTCTCTTAAAAAATAAAAATTCCTGATTTTAAAAATCATTTAAGGAATTTAGAGGGAAAAAAAACATTTTTAATTCGATTACATCTTTGTTTCATGTATAGAATGTTAGATGTTCATATCTTCTGTATGGGCCTTTTTGTAGATAAACATGAGAATTCTGATGCATAGTGTAAGAGAAAACGATTTTTTATTTATTTATTAACTTTACAAATTAATACAGGTTAACATAAATTGCATTTAAATTTACATTTTTTCGGTAATTCTGATAACTAAAGCTCATTTTGGTTCAAAATTAATATGTCTTTTTATTCGTGAGACCATGAACTAATTATGTTGGTACATAATTTTTAGTTATAGCTTTATAAAAATTACTAAAAGTTTCGTTGTATTATTTTGAAACAAAATTAACGAATATTGATTCTCATTACTAAAATAATATGCCCAGAAATTGTTTTGATTTCTTAATAACATTGGATTTAAGTGGTTTCAAATGCATAAAACTATCGCTAAGACTGTCAAATTTAACTTGCTGTTTCCCCACAATGCCAGTAAAATAAACGAGCATGCTTAGTCAATGATACCACTGCTTGGTATCAAATAAAAATTTATAGTATTTTATACTTACTGATTAATAGGTTTCTCGGATGTATATTTTAATTGCGTGGTTTAATACTGAAAAATCTTATAAAAACACTATTCAAACGTAAGAAAATTACTTACACTTCCTCTTTATATTGGCAGAAAAATGTTTACTGTTAAAATTCATAATAAACGTAGGATAAGAATGATTGCTAAATAACTATATTTTCTATGTAAACGCAATTAACTGACCCTGAAAACTTAATAAAGGTCAAACCTTCACCAATAAATGAAAAATATTATACACTATAAACCAAATTTGTATTTGCTCAACTGGTCTTGTTAAAATGATTGCATTGTTTCAAATAATTAAAAATCATTAAAATAAAGAAAATATAATTTGCTTCGGTGGCCTGCTGTCGTGATAAAACAGTCTATAACTGTGTTTATTAACGAAACTAGCACTGCTGTGAGTAGAAACGTTTTTACAAAACATCCAAAGTATATTTTAAAAGCGCACTTTAGAAAATGTAATAAATAAAATAATTACTATGGCTATAAACGTTAAGTCAATTTCTTAAAACCGTATTATAACACTCTGATACGTTTTTGTAATGGTTATCTTAGTCACGCATTTTCATTCTTAAAAATTTCAGTTTTAATAACATTATACGATTAAATTTTAAATGATTGACGAATACGCTTTAATAAAATGTGTCTAATACTATATTAGACAAGCTAAGATTATATGTGTCGAATATTTCCTCTTCGAGAAATTACTGATTTTATACTCCGGATTTAAATCGCATGACTTAACAAGTTAAATTTTAATCCACAATTACTTTTAATTAATGTTATATGTGATGTCCATACAGTGAGACAGAATTATAAGAATATAAAAGTAATAAAATAACAGCGAAAATCAGCTGAAACGCTGTGAAACAGGCGCGCCATAGAGCGGAGTGCGGGACCACTCTTGATGACGTCACGCGCTTGAAAGCAGGCCTTGTGTCCAGAGGGTCGCTGGTCGTCTCTCGGGGCGTGCGCATCTCTCTCGCGGGCTGTTGGCTGGGAGTTCCCTGCGCCCTATTGGGTAACCGAAGGCTGGCAGTGCGTGTGGGTTTTGTGTGCGTGCTGGGGGCGGCCTAGCAGCGCCAACTGCTACCGACCGCGTCCCGCGGGTGGCGGATACGGGAGCCCAGCTCGAGAGTTGCAATCTCGCTGGGGTGGCTGTGAATAACCAATAGCAGTCCGCGGACCAATGGCCGGCCTGTGGAGTCGTTATTACGGCTATCGGGGTGAAAGGTAGCCTGAATGTAGCTCGGCGCGTGGCAGGAAGCAGCTCCGTCGGCGAAGGCACCACAGGGGAGCTCGATGTGCCTTAGTAGCGAAGTCTAGACGAACTGCGGGCTGGAACTTGCGGAGCTGTGGACTGCTGCGCGCGCAATGGAATTGAAATGCATCGGAACTCTGAAGGAAGACATCAGGAACCTTCAGCTGTGGCAGCAGTAGCCTCGAGCGGTGCGACCTTAAACCGTCTCGGGGATTTTGGGTGGCGAGGTTGGGTCCCTCCCCCCACCCTGGCTTGAGAAGTACTGCTGTTGACCTGAAGAAGGAAGATGAAGATGGTGCAACGTTGGGCTGCCTTTCGCTCCGTGCGCCCGCAGTTCGAGCCGGTTTACTGGCTCGTCTGCCCACTTCTGTCTTAACTGTGGCTGCCTGGGCAGCTGTGGCTGGGCTGACGAGTGAAGTCGCCCGCCCCTGGGGGCGCTTGCGCCCCTGGTTTATAACAACCCAGGAGTTCCCAAACTTTACATGCGGGCCGCAAGGCCCAAGCACCCAACTCCAGCATGGTTGATTTTTCAGCCCCTCCAACTCTTCTTACCTGGACCCTTCTTCCCTCTTGTCCAGTAGCTACCTGCTTGCTTAATGCATGATAATTGATCCCCGCATGACCCGGCCCAGGGTTTTCCCTGTGTCTATGCAGGTTTTACCTGGGTCACACTTAGCTAGCTTTTAAGCTAGGCGACCAATGGGGCGTCAGTCATGGCGCCAATTGCAGCCATGGCTGGCCAGTAAACCCCAACACGCACACGATTGCACGCGCCCTTGTCCCGCATGGTTTAAAACCCGCATGGTAGAGTGTATAGGCTTCGGCCTGAGACACACTTAGGTCCTCCCCTAACCTGGACCCTCCCCTACACACTTAGAATTAACTTAGGCTAGGAAAAAAAAATTGTGTCCAGAGGGTGTTGGCTGGGCCTCGCGGCCTCAATGTTTCCATTACAAATAACCATGCTGTCAGGGGCGCAACAACAGGGGGGGGGGGGTGCAAGGGTATTATGCCCCCCCCCCTTCTGAAACCTTGAAGTGGGGGCAAATGGGGGCAAAGAAAGTGCTGTGTAATCAATTTTTAGATAATAAAACTGCTTAAATAGCACCATTTTCCACCTTGAAATAAAAAATTTCCCGGGGGTGGACCCCCGGTCCCCCCCCCCCCCCCCCCCCCGCTTCAATAGGGTGGATAGATGATTCTTCATAATAAGGTATATTGCCCACCCTTTGGAAATTTAGTTGTTGCGCCCCTGCATGCTGTGTCTTTGTTTTTAGAGATAGAGTATCAGTCCCGCTGACTTTTTTTTAAAGAATTCAACTCAGTCAAGGGTGCAGTACAGCTGTTTTAGCGATTTAATTAATAGCCTGAAAACTATGATACTATGAATATTATATCACATGATATCACCATCTTGAAATAAAAAATTAAAACTTTTGAAGCCATAGCACTGTTAAAGGTCTTCAAAATCTACAACATGGTTTTTGTTTGACGCTATTATCACAAAAATTGTGGAAATCGCGCAATAATTTGTTTTGCATGTAAATGCCTATCCCGCGGCCGGAGTGAATTTGGTTGAAGCCCGGCCTTACTCGCGGACAATATATCACCCTGGGTTCAGCCTGGCAAACGTTGGGTACTGCAGCTAGTATTATATATAAACCATATGGACATTAATTATATTCTATTTAAACTCCATTTAAAAATAGTTACAGGTTAAGGTGTATGTGACTGCGTACAATGAAGTTTGCGTAAGAATTGGTGTGTAGTTAATTTTTAAAAGTTGTAATATGTTCACATTTCCCGTAATAGACGCTTGGGCACGAGTTTTAGGCCCTTGACAACGTTAATTTGACCGCTGGGCGGAAGGATACCAAACAAGATAAATAATATGATAGCACAGTGGTAGAGTCGACTATGCTTAATAACATACCGAAAGTTTGCCGCTGTAGACCTTGTGCGTATCACCGAAAATTTGCAGTTAAGCCCTAGATGACAGCGACTGACAGCAGTTCATTAAAATGCTTTCCATTTACGCACTCTTCACCGTAGGCTCTCGATAGCTTTATGAAAATAATCTTAAAGCACTAATACACACATTTATAATGAATAAAGTTCTATGTGTTAATATAAAAGGTAAGAAAAAAATTGTTTCATTAATGAAATAAGTTTTTTACATCAGTCAAGGAAATAAAAATATTATTCACTTAAAAATAAAGGCGTTTTACGAAAATATTTCTTGAACAAATGTTGTTGTATAATTCTTAAGCTTAACAGCGACATATCTCTCAAAGGTCTAGCTTAATTTATTGGATCACTAGAGCCTTCCGAGCGTATCAATGTCGTCTACGCACTGCGACAGAGCCACAGCCGCAAGCGCTGGGGCCACTTCCACTCCCACGAAATAGAAGAGTTTTAATCTTTGTAAAATTTGCTCCAAACTGAAATTTGAAACAGTAGTAACATACACGTTTTCTAGCAATATGTGAAATGTTTACCTCCGCAAACCTTGCGCGTAACACCGAAAACATGTAATTAAGTACTAAATAATACTTTATTGGCAATTTAACACTATAGTAGATCTTCATAATAGCAAACCAAAACTAACTCAAAACATTAATCTCTATGATTAAATTTAAAAACCTTTCACTACGTTTGACTAAATATGCTATGTATTCAATAATATTAGGAGAGAGGTGTTATGCAAAAAAATGGCACAAATGGAAATACGCATGAAAAGCCCGATGTGAAAACATTAAATAAAAGTAGTTGCAAAGTTCTTAAGCTTTACATTAGTTTATTTGTTGAGAGTCTGGTACAAATTGTCTGACCGCTGAAGCAATCCGAGCCGCGTAGTGTGTACTACTGCGAGGTTACCGAAGTTGGCTCGGGTCGGGACGAATTTCGCTGTTAAGAAACAAAGGTTTTTAATACATGGAAAATTATCCCAAAGAAGAAACTTTGTACAGTTGTAGAATGACCGTTTCTTAGTAACATGTCAAAAGTTTACCGATGTAACCCCTGTGATCACACCAATAACGAGCATTTAAGTTCTAAATGATAATTTCCCAAACGATCCACAAAATTTTGTTTCGTAATTAATTTAATAACTCCATAAATACTTTTTTTAAGTAGGCTCTCAGTATACAGCAAACTTGGTTTTTATTCAAACGCCATACTGCTACGATAATAGGAATATGAAATCACTATAGACAAGATTTTGTTCCGTTTACTGTGGTGAAACCAGAGCTAACCGAGAAATGACCGAGCGTCCCGGAAAGTTGTGATATTAGACGATATTTGACTATATTGCGCGAGTAGCACACCCGTACGTGACTACAGAGAATGACTAGTTTCCTTAACCGTTAGGATTTCTGGGATGAACACCCTCTCACAGCTAGGGTCATAAAATACGGTCAAACTCTTGCAAAAACATCCACCACCGCTCTTTGCCACTAGCAATCCAACGACGTCAGCTAGGCGCAGCACTCAAATACATTAACTTATAAAAAAAAAACTAAATATGTAATGCTACCTATACATTCTACAACACAACTCGTGTTTTATTCATTTTCTAAAAAAAAAGTAATACCAATTATTATAAGAATTATGTTATAAAAATGAAAAAAAAACTCAGAGTACATATACGATGTATCGTTTTATTAAATTTTTATGTAGTAAACTGATTTTAAAGAAGTAAATGTATAATTTTTAATATTTTCCAATACAGGCTACATTAAAATTTTGCATTGTTCTGATCGAAAATAAAACGATCTATCAGGAAAAAAAAATTAGTTGCTACAAAAATAATTTTTAAAAATAAAATTGTTGTAACAGAATAAATCCATGCATATATAAAACCAGAGGTCCCCTAGAGTTTTTCATTTACAAGTTCCAAGCAGAAATCGTTTATTGTTAATTTTATTGTATAAAAAAATCATATAAGATAAAAATGCATAATCTCAATACATGTAACATAAATACACTCTATCATATGAATTAGCTATGTTTAAAGTATTCCCTAAATAAGACCCAGTTGAATGAGTGTCGCAGTACGCAGTGTGTCGGAATGCCGCGCTGGAACGGCGGTGGCCGTGAGAGATCAGTACGGCCGCAGTACACTGCAACGCTCGGGCCGCTTTAATAAGCTAACTAATTACGTTAGACTCTTTATAAATATACTGTCTTAAAGCTAAAGGTATAAACATAAACATTTATTTGGACATTTTTCGCATTGGGCTCTTCAAATTGGTGTATATCGTATTTTTATCTGGGTGGCAAAGATAAAAAAAATGTCATGAATTAATCGCTTAATATAATATCTTTAATATTAACAATTTATGCTTTTTACAACATTAATGGCTGTATTAGAGTCTCAAGATTATTTTGGTAATTTTATGGGCAGTCTAAATTAAAAACTGTACAAATGGGTAGCATTTTAATGGACTGATGTAAGTCGCTGTCATCTAGGACTTAAATGCAAATTTTCGGTGATACGCACAAGGTATACAGCGGTAAACTTTCGGTATGTTATTTTATTAAACATAGTCAACTCTACCTACTTGCAGCTGGCTTTTTGTAGAATGATGTACAATAATGATTATTGACAGAACAATATAAGCATTATGTGTTCTTCCGCCTGTATCAGCAGCAGTGTTGCACTGATTGTACAACATTTATTTTACTCTTCAGACAACTAATGGCAGTCTTGAAATTTTCTGCAAATTTGCAGCAAAACCAATTTGATAGTATAATAATTTCAATCAGACTTACTATAAGCATATGAAAGCACACTTGTTATAAGCTTGTTGCAAGCACATCACTACTAGCTTGCTGGATAGCAAGCATCTCATGACATCTAGTGGCAAGCCACTGACAGCTTGGCATGGTAAGTTTGCTGCAAGCTGGTCATGGCAAACCAGCTGCGAGCTTGTCAAGGCAATAAGCCTGCTTGCAAGCTTGTCATTGCAAACCAGCTGCAAGCTTGTCAAGGCAAGCCTGCTGCAAGCTTGTCACGGCAAACCAGCTGCAAGCTTTGTCACGGCAAACCAGCAGCAAACATGTCATGGCAAACCAGCTGCAAGCTTGTCGCGGCAAGCCTGCTGCAAGCTTGTCATGGCAAACCTAATGCAAGCTTGTCAAGGCAAACCAGCTGCAAACTTGTCATGGCAAACCTAATGCAAGCTTGTCACGGCAAACCAGCTGCAAGCTTGTCATGGCAAACATAATGCAAGCTTGTCGCGGCAAGCTTGCTGCAAGCTTGTCACGATAAGCCAGCTGCAATTTTGTCAAGGCAAGCCTGCTGCAAGCTTGTCATGGCAACCAGCTGCAAGCTTGTAAAGGCAAGCCTGCTGCAAGCTTGTCACGGCAAACCAGCTGCAAGCTTGTCACGGCAAACCTAATGCAAGCTTGTCACGGCAAACCAGCAGCAAACATGTCATGGCAAACCAGCTGCAAACATGTCATGGCAAACCAGCTGCAAGCTTGTCGCGGCAAGCCTGCTGCAAGCTTGTCATGGCAAACCTAATGCAAGCTTGTCAAGGCAAACCAGCTGCAAACTTGTCATGGCAAACCTAATGCAAGCTTGTCACGGCAAACCAGCTGCAAGCTTGTCATGGAAAACCAGCTGCAAGCTTGTCATGGCAAACCAGCAGCAAACATGTCATGGCAAACCAGCTACAAGCTTGTCGCGGCAAGCTTGCTGCAAGCTTGTAACGATAAGCCATCTGCAATTTTGTCAAGGCAAGCCTGCTGCAAGCTTGACTCAATCACATTATGGCAAGCTTGCTGCAAGCTTGTCATGGCAGGCTTGCTGCTGTAAGCTTGTCAAGTGTAAACTAGTTAGCTTGAATCAAGCTAACACACTTGCCATGACAAGCTTGATTCAAGCTTGTAGGCTTGTCATGACTCATGGCAAGCTTGATTCAAGCTCGATTTAAGTCTATTTTACTATCTGGGTAGTTAGTGGCTTGACCTCATCATCACCTCTAATTCTAACAAAGTTGTGTGCCATGGGTATCTCCCTGCACCGGGTCTATCACACCACAATTTATTTACCATGCTTTTCCATTCGCGCACATAAGTTTCTAGCTACAGAAATATCAAAATTTTTGATCAAACTGATTTGCCTAACAAAGTGGTCTAGTTATTCTTATAAACCCGGCGTGTGGCGCGTCCTCCGTCTGCACAGATGACACCGGCATCTTGTTATTGATGGCTCGAGGGGATACTTGCTTTCAGAAAATATAAGGGAGCTATTAAACGCGACGATGAAGTGTCAAATACAGTTTTTGAATCCTAGCATGTTCTAAGAAACAGTTGTATCCAAGATGTACGCAAGGCTAAATTGCTTACACCAGCCGGCTCACGGCTCAAATAAGGCGTGATTTAAGAAATAATGTTAATGCAAACAAAGCTCCAACTGCGAAAAATGTATTAACTCTAACGATTGCAATTCTCATTTCCTAATAAATTTCATTCCTGTGGCACCTGACATCCAAAATAGGGCTACAAAAGTCATGTTCATAATTCAGAAAGTCAGTTGTAAAAAACATAATGATACGGTTCTTTTTAAGGCCCGTTCTACAATGGCACGGAAACGGAGACGGATAACGTAAACGGAGACGGATCTCACGGAACAGAGTTTCCACAATGGCACGCAGATGGAGACGGACCCGCACGGATTAGCTCGGCAATGCTGAGCTCTTCCGTTTACGTTGCTCCGTGCGACCAATAGACGCCGAGTATTTGGATGTGGTGGTAGCCATGTTTGTTTATGTTCTAAATACGTTAACATTTGTTTGAAAAACTAACATTTTTAGTGTTCTTTATTAATTTGTCGTTAATTTTATATATTTGCAAATTCTGCCCGTACTTAGATTTTAAAAAAATAATAATTTTTTTATTATTATTTATTAATATTGTAATGCACTCTCAGGCCCGTTCTACAATGGCACGGAAACGGAGACACCGAAAGTGTAAACGGAGAATGATCTCCCTGACATTTCATTGTCGCATCTGCTGCTTCCACAATGCACGGAAATGTTACTAATGGCAACCAATGAAATTGCATTTCAAAATTTAACAAAAAAAAATGTAACTAAAAAAATATATATATGTTTTAAAATATAAGTACGGGTACAGGGACTATTTTAGATTTTTGTATACAACATGTACGGAACCATGATTTAAATAAAGTACAGTCAATATTTAAGCCTAATTTCTTTGCTGTACCTATGTATATTTTTTGGATTTAATAATAGTTCAAATTTATATCCAGATTTGCTGATGTATAATTATATTTTCATATTATCATGTATAGCAGGTTTTCTTAACATTAACTGTAAATTTATCATTTATGAACCAATAATTATTTCATCTATAGGTATGTGACTTTTTTTGTATTTAAATTACTTGGAAATAAACCTGATACTAAGATTCTGTTAACGGCATTTATAATCCTATTATGAAAACGTTAATTTTGATGTTCTCTGCGACCCTTGCGAAACTCCGTGGATAGTATTTCAACTTCAAGTCAAACTCATAGCTTTTAGCTTCACTGCCAGGTGGCAGCATTGCTCTAACAGGATAAGCCTGCAATCTACCGTCATTTTATATGAACTAGTTTTAAAATATCAGATTCGACAGAATTCCGGATCGGTATGGTTCTGGCGTACAGGTTAGTCACTGGAATTTCACCTAAAATATTTCGACACTTTTCCGTGAGCTATTTGTAGATGCTAACAACAAACAGAATAGTCACTACGCCGTTTCGACACAATTCCGTCTTTCCTACGATTGTGCGGAATATACACTATTCCGTGTCGGTACAAATCCGGGCCACCTTTCAGAATTTATTTCGTAGACGGAATAGTCACTATTCCGTTCGATGGAAATCCGTTCTTTTACTTAGGGCCGATATTATGACCTCCGGCTAAATTTTCAGGTTAGCTAGCCTCCAGGTAAGGCTAGCCTCCAGTTAACGAACGAGGGGTGTATTATGACCCAAACTTAGCCTGCGGTTGGCTAACCGGAACCTGACCAAGCGTGTGGTGTAATAATGGTTGTGTTGGTAATGAAATAAAACAGAATTTGGTAACTTTTGTTGCAAGACAGTTATTTTTTCTGGTAGAATGTTAGTCAGCTGTTTGTTTGTATTGTGATTCGGAATGTTTACAGCTGCAGTAAAGAAATATGCCGCGAACTTTATCTTGCAACAGATATAATTAAATTAACCAAAAATTACTTTGACGTCAAACCTGCTTTGTATTAAACCATAAAATTACAATTTACGATTCAAAACCGTGTGTTTTCAACTTTACTCTTGTATTGAAACACATGATTTTGTTAGGTTATATATTAAGCCAAAACTAACGAAGTAATTCTATACCAACAAATAAATAGGGATGACATTTTTGCTAGAGAACACTTATTTCTTTAATAAATTTATTTCATAATCAAATAATATAGACCCCGTTTCGGGAAAATACTTGTCGATTTTCATTTCACTGGTGTAGGTTTCATTTTTGTACTAATAGTTTCGTATCACATATCCAAATTAATCCGATCCTGATGGAATTAGTTTGTGGTATAGGATGCTTGCTGTTTTAATTTAGTAGGTCAAGAGATCCTAGATATATTCACTGGGGAAATAATTATTGTAAAATGTATACGAATGAAATATATTTTTACAAGACCTGACATAATTTGTTTGCATCGTGATATGTTAGGTATGTTGTGTTATGTACAGGATTTTTCAACATTCTAAATTAAAACAGCAAGTATAATGTAAAACAAGACCAACATATACAGGGTCATGCCGATAGGATCAAGGGATAAACTTGGATACGGTAAACAGAATAATTCCAGTGCTGTTTTCGTTTTGCACTTGCGTGGCAGGTAGATAATAAGTACCTAATGGTTTGTAAGATAGGGAAGGGATAATTGGGTAACATTTATTTTCACATTCAATTGTATTCATTGAATTAGAACCACGTCTGAAGTCGTATGAAGTGCATTTCATTCCCGGCATATGTCCACTGTATTACGAATAAAAATTCACAGATACAACTTCCACGAAAACACGCATTTTATAGGTAATAATAACCCTCGTTTTGCAATTTTAAAATTCACTTATTTACACATATTCTTAAGCAGGAACATTTAAGTTTATATACATAGCATACGTTTATGTACTTCGTGATCAATTAAAGTCAAATAATAATACACGACTCGACGAAAATAGAAAAGCGTTACTACACTTTCATGCCATGTAATTTTTAATAAAACTTTGACGAATACGGCGAAGCATTTTACATTTAGTAATAAATTATTCCATCGCATCCTGTAAATATTCAATAGAATTCCTCAAATAGTCATCATCACTATCAACAACTAACCTCGCCTGATACATCGCCATTTTATTTTCTGTTGCTTTTAGCCTCCGGTTAAGCAGCTAGCGGCCGGTTCATCCACCCGCTAGGTTAGCCGGAACTTTAGCTGGAAGGTAGACGTTAACAGGGAGTCATAAAACCGAAATAAGAGCTAGCCTGCGGTTAAATTTTAGCCGGAACTTTAGCCGGAGGTCATAAAACCGGCCCTTAGGGAATCCGGAATAGTCACTACGCCGGGTCGAAACAATTCAGTCGCCCCGAAATTACTTATGTTCTTTGATATAACCCGTCATGTCGTAGGGATGCAAAATCGCTCTTAAAAACATCGATATCACGAACATCGATGTTCAAACGAAAAAGCATCGATGTCAAAAAACATCGTTCTGAAAACCGATACATCGATGTTTTAACCGATGTTTTTAAATATCAGGAAAAACATGCCAAAATGATTTAAATTATAGTATGTAGCCACAATATCCACAACCCATTTACAGTCGTGTCTCATGCAGAACAAAAACATGCATTAAAAGCAATTTAAAAAAAAAAAGAAGGAAAAAGCATGAAGTGTATGTGCAGGTTTTAAATGTAACATTAATTTTCTCGATAGAGCTAGCGAGACCGTATCGGTACCAATCAAAAGCTTGTATGTACAACAAGCTATGAAATTGTCTATAAAGTCTCACTGCTTTTTCCCTATATTTATCAAAATTGAAAAGAAAATTCTTATGTAAACCAATTTTTTTAATGGTATTTATTTATTCCAAATGATCAGGGCCGGCGCGTCCATATCGGCGCACTAGGCAACCGCCTAGGGCGCCAAGTAGCTGGGGGCGGCACAGCACGACACATAACAACTGATATAATATGTTTAACGATTATTGAAACTAGATGAAAATGGATTTTTGTAACAGTTTGGAATATTTATATTGATATAAGTAATTATTTAAAGTCCACGGTGACCTGCTTATGATTTGTAATAAGTAAAAAAGTAAAAAAAAAAAAAACACAAGCCTGCTTACATTTGATTGTTGACAAAATCTTAGGCTTACGTAATGTATTTTGAGGCAAGGAAAAAAAATTTTTGGGGAGATGGGTGAGGGGGGGAGGGAATTAAGGTTTTTCGCCTAGGGCGCTAATTTACCTTGCACCAGCCCTGCAAATGATTTTACACATTTTAAAGTACTGTAAAAAAAATTGATACTGAAATCAACCAAATAGTTCAGTATTTACAACATTTTTGATACCTACTTAAAAATGTAGGTTTTTATAGTAAGTATAGACAGTTAAAAAAATTGTATCTTAAAAACTAAATATCGTATCGTAATGTTTTTTTATATATTCAATAAATATTCATGAAATGATAGCCAAAATATTAATAAAAACTAGGGTAATTTTAATGATTGTACTAGTATAGGTGACAGAATCAGTGTGTGTTGGGCTCCACGTAGTGGTAGCCACTTATCTGTGGTGTGCTCGTTATATAAATATACACAAATACACAGATAGTGTGTGTTATCATTAAATAAAACAAAATATAGTTGTCATTTAGATATTAAAGTTTAAATAATAAACAATTATCTATGAATGTTTATGGCTCTGCAAAATAAATAAATTCTTTAATTAGTTTTCAAAATTCATATATGGGCGCCACCCTTATGCACTACTTGAATTCCTTAATGGTTTAAAGATCATGTAGTATGATACACAAGGGAAATATTAAATATTCTCACACTATAAAAACCTTCACAAGGCATGGGAATAGACAACAAACCAATTAGAATTATGAAGGACACATACACATACACTGTAAAATGACAACACATATAAACATACGATTAATATAAACATTCTTTAATCAAATAGAAGTATGTTTTGTTTCTAGTCAATCCAGTGGTATGTCGTTCATATTTGATAAAATTACAGGAGTTAGGTTGCACACATAGTAACATGAAACAAAAGTTCATATGGTTCAAAATAATAATGTTTGTTGAAAATCTCAATTTATAATAAATTATTTGCGTGAGAAAATAATATTTATTTAAAATGTTCGTTATTAAAGTTGGTTTTTATTTTCCGCGGCTGAACTCAGTAAATATTTGCGGTAGAGCATCTCGAGACATCTGCCTCAGTTCACCTCTGGGTGATTGAACAAAAGTCAAGTATGGAAAACAGGATGCGTGATTGTTTTAATAAAAATTGTTTATCTCAATATGATCTCAGACTAGCTCAACAATGAAACGTATTATTTCAAAGTCCGTCGGCAAAATCACGATGTAGGTATATAGTGAGCA
The DNA here is from genome assembly GCF_032445375.1 of Bacillus rossius redtenbacheri. Classification (NCBI taxonomy): domain Eukaryota; kingdom Metazoa; phylum Arthropoda; class Insecta; order Phasmatodea; family Bacillidae; genus Bacillus; species Bacillus rossius. The sequence continues at coordinate 6,797,015 of NW_026962012.1, read as the reverse complement.
GTTAAATAGCATGGCATCATGAGTCGCTGGTTACTCACGGTAAAACACACCTCAGTACACGTCAGTTATGACGTGCCCTAATTAAAAATTGTATACTTTAGGCTTAAACGATGTTTCAAAACATCCTGGTTGTAGGATGACCTATCCAGCTATTCATCTTCATTGATTTTTAAGGGAATTTCAACCCGGCCTATGCAGCCATCATCGCCGTTAATTTCAGACTCGTTTCCGTTAATTCTGTAGTGACGCTTATCTTAAGTAACAACGTCGCTGATTGGCTAAAACCCTAAGATTGTTGACTTAATTACACGTTCAAAATCACTCACAGACAATTAACAAAACAAATTAATACATCAAAATTCCTTAAATTTAAAATAGGATTTTACAACAATGGAAAATCTCTTATGTAATTATTAAATAAAAAGTTCAATTTGCCGTTTTAGGTCCAATGTTCCCTAGAGGGGTCTTGTTAATTGAGCTTCGGCGTCACTTATATTACACCATAGAGCATGGTAGTTGCAGATACGTTCAAAGACGTGAACATAGAACAAAAACATAAAATGTCAATAAATAATAACAATAATAATTAAAAAGTGTTATTTAAATTAAACAAAACACTTTCTGTGCGTAGGACAGTCATGTTTCAGCACATGATGAACGATGTCGATGTTTTTGGACTTTTTCATCGATGCATCGGCGATGTATCGCTCTTCAAAACATCGATGCTAACATCGATGTTTCATGAACGATACATCGATGTTTTGAAAACATCGATGTATCGTTTGCCCATGTGTTGTGTACTATCTGCTGTTGGCATGAAGAATTATAATTTTTTTTTTTTTTTTTTTTTTTTTTTTTTTTTTTTTTTTTTTTTTTTTTTTTTAAATGGTAAACAGCCGACCTCCGTAGCGTAGTCGGATGCACACCGGCTTACGGTGCGAGGGGTTCTGGGTTCGAGTCCCGGGTAAGGCATGGGTGTTTATTTACAGTAAGAGATATGATTGCTACGAAATGATAAAGATTGGAATGATTTAGTTCTGGTTGTGGGCGAAAGCCGTTGACCATTCAAACAATTAAAAAAAAAAAAAAAAAAAAATTAATGGTAAACACCAGCAGAATGTGATGGTACAAAATAAAATTTTCTTGGGAAAAATAAATAAAACGGTAACAGCAATACAGAATAAGGGAACTGTTTAATTTTTTGTGATAGCGCTTTATATTGGGGAAATTTTACTCGATTATATCCATTTTAAGCAGACTTTAGGTTAGAAGAGCCACATGGTTTCATGATGATAGAATATTTAAAATCAGTGCATGTTCCCTTTCTGCCTTTTTTCCTGAGGATGGGAAATGGGAAATTGTCCTACACAGAAATTTAAAAAGGCTTTTTATTTTTATCATGGATGAATATAGCCGACAATAATTGGGCTACTGGTGCTGGGATGGTCACATCACTTGCCGCCCACCAAGGTTATTCATGATTGGTTCACCGCTCCCCACCCCTGTCTCATTACCCCCCAAATACTTTACGATTTTGTATTAGCATTTCAGATACCGGTAAATCTGTATTGTACGGATTAGCGCCAAAAAAAATCGTACAAATATGAAATAACTTTCATTATATGCTATCTTACGTCCTCTTTTCAGAACCGCCTGCGGAGATTAAAAATTCCAATTACTTTTGGAGATATCGAATTTTTTAATATTCATTTTTCGGCGATTTTTTTAAAAAAAATAATTAAAAATCCGAAAATACCTTTATTCTGTGCTCTTTTACTTCCTCTTTTCATTAAACCCGGCGGAGATCAGAAATTCCAAATACTTTAGGAGATATGGAATTTTTTAATTTTCGTGATGTGCACTGATGCGTCGTTTGAGCGGGAAGCCTACGATTCACACATCCTTCTGGACATACCCGAATACTCACGTTGGCTAGCCTTCTTTTCTTAAAATTAGCAAGAAGTAATTAAAAATACTTTAAAACACTGTGGATGGTTGGTTATATTAGGTAAGTATAGCTACATTAAAAAAACTGTAAAATCATTTTATGGTTGCTTAGCAAATAACTTTTTAATATGTAGCTATCCAGCGCTAGGAAACCGTTTACATGATTTCACAGTATTTTTAATGTAGCTATCCTAACCAAATCAACCATCCACAATGTTTTGAAGTATTTATAATGTAGCTAACATAACCTAATTGACCATTAGTTTTCATGAGTTGCATATTTATTTACAATAAACAAAAAAAAAACTTGAAGATGCACGATCGGGCGTTGGCCTCTCGTCTGTTGAAAGAAGGCTTGCCAACGTGAGTATTCGGGTATGTCCAGAAGGATGAGTGAATCGTAGGCTTCCCGCGTTTCCACCATTGTTGCTTGTTTACAAGTATGATTTTTTTTTTTTTTTTTTCGCGACGTAGTTGAACGACTACATCACGTAAAAAGAAAATTACGTGAGTTCCTACTGTTCATCCTTTTTCCCGGTTTGTTAGGTCAGGTCAGCTACATTATAAATACTTTAAAAGTAAACAACCATTAAAATTAATTTTATTATTTTTAATGTCCGTTCAGTTTCAAAGTATTTATACTGTAGCTGACCTGACCTAATCTACCTTTGTCCCGTTTTGTTAGATCAGGTCAGTTACATTATAAATACTTAAAACTATACAAGTAAAATTAATTAATATTATTTTTAATTTCCGTTTATTTTGAAGTATTTATCATGTAACTAACCTTACCTAATGGAAAATTTCTGTTATTTAGGCATTCACGCACACACGGCAAAATATAAAATGGCGTCTGTTGAATGATTACATAGGGCTTGTATTGCAAAATAAGAACGGCGATATCTCCAAAAGTAATTGGAATTTTTTATCTCCGCAGGCGGTTTTGAAAAGAGGACGTAAAAGAGCATATAATGAAAGTTATTTCATATTTGTACGATTTTTTTTGGCGCTAATCCGTACAATACAGATTTACCAAAATTTCTGTTATTTAGGCATTCACGCACACGGCAAAATATAAAATGGCGTCTGTTGAATGATTACATAGGGCTTGTATTGCAAAATAAGAACGGCGATATCTCCAAAAGTAATTGGAATTTTTAATCTCCGCAGGCGGTTTTGAAAAGAGGACGTAAAAGAGCATATAATGAAAGTTATTTCATATTTGTACGATTTTTTTTGGCGCTAATCCGTACAATACAGATTTACCGAATTTCCTTGTAAAAATTAGGAACTTTGTGTTTATGTGTATGTATTACAGATAATTTTTGGAATTTTTGTTTCCGGTTGAATTAAAATTTTTAACCACTGGTGTTAATGTTGTCTGGCCTGTTGGCTTAGTGGTTAGAGCTTCTAGTTGGTTAGTCAAGGTTCAATTGCTGGCTGAGTTTGGGATGTTTACTTATGGAAAACATTGCCTTTATAGGAGTTTATATTGCATCTACCTACACAATTGAAATTGTATTTTAATGATTTTTTGCATTAGATTGTTAGTATATGTTTATAGTTAGAGTAATTTCTGTGAATTACATGAATTTACAGTTATATTAATGTCGCAAATCCTAAACACATCAGGACACTAATCAGGATAATTCAGTGCGAATGCAAACCTTTCCTGAATGGCTGGGTCAAATGGGGCAATGGATTATCGTGCAGATGGTGCGGGCATTCCTTAATACAGTCCAATGGCCATTCAGATTTTTTCGCAAAAACATGCCTGCCCCTAAAATTGCTATACTTCAGAATGGACCAATTAAACACCTTCCACTCTAACACTCTAATACTTAACATATATATTTCTAAATAATACATTTTCTTTTTCAGTGTTTTGTATACAGAAGAAAGTATATTTTCCCATCTATTGGAACACTGACTTTCAACTCATGGAATTTGTTTCCGTGATAAAATTTTCCACGTTTGCTGTAGAGAATTTAACTGTGTAGCTGATAAAAAATTGCATCAGTTCAGACACAACCATATAATTACTTATCATATTTGTGCATGCAAGTTTACTGGAGACAAAAAATTCCAGCTGCATTATGACAGACATTTGTTAGCCACGAAACCTTTTGAGTGCTGCAATTGTGGTAAACGATTCCACACTACTGTCATGTGTTGAATGTTTACGCAAAATGACACAGCCTCATGAAGTGTCAGTTTTGTGAACTGCGTTCCGATTCATTTGTGAAGTAATCTTTTTGAAGCACATAAAAATGCATGGAAGTTTTTGTGGAGACCTCTTCATCAGGGTTGTAGAGTGATATGATTGTGAAGAATTGGAGCTTGAAAAAAAAATTTAAAGTTATATGTTGAGAAGCAAAGCTCGACTCAGCAAGTGTGTGTGCTAAATGTTGAGTCAGTTGTTGCGTAGTGTTTTGATGACGTTGTTGGCAGTGTGTCTCACATTAACAGACTGTGGAATAAAGATGCAATTGGTGTGGAAGGAAATATATTCAAGTGCAATTTGTCTTCAGTGCAGCTAACAAGTAGACTGCGCGCCCGTGGAATCGAACGTGTCTTCTTTGTGGGCGAAGAAGCAAGACAGTGAGAAGTATGCAAAGGCATTTAGAATCACATCTTAAAAGAGAGTCTGCCAGGAAACAGCTAACAGCCAGTAACATAGAATGCAGTGTTGGCCATGAAAAACATACAAGCACTGGCAAATGCAACTGTCAGCTCTTTAAAGTCCAAAAGGTAATTTGTGCATTTAAATGAACTTTACTATACAGTATGTCTCCAACAAAATGTCATGGTATTTTTTTTAACATAAACTTTATTTGAAGATTTTTTTTTCTAAGTGAGACTTACTGTTACTGATTAATATTGTTTGGTTGAGTTGAATGCATTCAGAATCTAGATCTTTTGTTTTGTATAATTTTGTACAAAAGTGTCAGATTATACATAGTAGATAATGAAAAAATGTTAACAAAATGTTTGCTGTAACATTTTGCATTACATTTTTTTTACATTTGTGTTTTTGTATGTTTTTTAAATAAGGTTTTGTGAATGAAACTTTCATTTTGTAGGTGTTTGGTGACGCAAAACAGCCATATCCGTGTGCCTGTCCTAGGAAATTCAAGTATGAAGCTAATTTGAAAAGGTAAAGCTGAATATGTCTGTATAAGGTATTCTTTAACCTGTTAACTATCCATCTGTATATTATTCACTTTGCAGCATAACTATTGAAACTACTGAATAAACTTGATTAATTTAAATAAATTTTCGACTGTACTGCATACCTTCTGCATAACTTCAAATGCACAATTTTAGTTAGATTTTGAAGAAATACAATTTGGTAGTTTTCAAAGAAATACTACCATTTGCAGCTGTTATCATGGTGCGACTTTCGGAAAATTTTTATATAGTTTTTGTTTCATGGTCCATAGACCCCAAAACCATCGTCAACTCATAAGTTGGTTGGCACACTATCAAATTTGTTCAGAGAGTTTGTAAATCTTATAATTTTGATCTAAAACTTTTGTCTGAAACAATTTTTGATAATACAAGCCATTATTGCAAGGGGTTGAAGAAACCTGGGGTTGGAATAAGAAAATAAATAAAACCTCTGTACTATGTACATATTGAATCCATTCTTATTTTGGTTTAACTTTCCAAATATTGTCTAAAACTATTGTTAAAATAAATTTTTATCTAACCAACCATTACTGTTAGGGGTTGGAATAACTTGTTTTGAAAGTAAAATATAATGATTACATTTTTTTAATAGATATACCATCAAATCAGTTTTAATTTATTGTATAAAACATATAATTCATCTAAAACTTTGGCTGAAACAACTTTTGATAAAACAAATTATTACCGTAAAAGATGAGTTGAAATTTAAAAATTTTTAAACTTTATTGGTATCAAATTAGTTCAAATTTATTTTAAACTATCTTAATGTTATCTTAAACCTTGGTGCAAATCAAATTTTTATACGACCACGTTATTAGTGTAAGGGATGAAAAATAGTACAAAAAATTAAATAATTATGTTTATTGGCATATAATTTGAAAATTTTGTAAGCATTGAGTTAAAAATATTTTTAATATTTTTGCTGCATTTCTTAAAATGTTTCAGAAGTTAATAGAAGTTTCTAAAATATTTCCAGAATAAATAGGTACTTCGAAATCTACCTACCCCTGTGGGCTGCGTCGAAAGGGATTTTTGTTTTGCAATTTTGAAGGATCCCATGTTTCAAGTTGGCTGCATATTTTTTTATTTAATTTCTTTGAAACTATGGAGAAAATATATTAAAATATGTAGTATTCTACAAATAAAATTAATAATCTGGTAATGTAGTGGGTTGTTTGCACTGACTATTCACACAGTTCATTGCACAAGGCAGCAATCTTACGCACTTCATCGCTATGGCAGCCCTGCAGCCTTGCATGTGAGTTATCAATCTGACATAAATGCTGTGCTGCCAGTTGTGTTGACGACCATGGGTAGGGTACTTTCCTTTAATGCAGGTAGTTTTTTTTCGCATATGCCTGATTGCAGATTATTGCACATTTTCTAATTTCTTATTGATTTTATGGATAGTCATCCATTTTCTTGCTTCTGTGTGACAGTCTGGTACTTGGAAACATACCACAGTAACCTACCATGTGGAATTGTGATAGTGGAAGATGTATAGAAATTTCCAAAATTTAGAGTAGTGAGCAATCGCTTATGCACGGATCCATCTTCGACTAGTGAAAATAGGCAACACTGAATCAATTTTTTTTTTCCATTAGCATTATTTTCTATCAAATCAAACATGCTGCCCTAAAAATAAGTGGTAGACATGCTTTTGACAAAATGCAAAGCATACTGTCTAGTTCATGCAAAAGAAATAAACCTGCATAAAAGGGGACTAAGACACAAATGTGTCACAGTGTTTTCAAATCTACAGCTGTGTGAGATATTTTAGGCTGAGTTTAATCCCCTGGATAGAGGATAGAGGTATTATTATTTAAACACCTCAAAAATCATTGTTACAATTTTCTAGTAGTTTATTTTGCAGTAAAAAAATGGCTGTTAGTTATACTACTCTCAGTATGTTGTTAACAAAATAAAGGATATGCTGACTAAAATACGCTATGTTACATAATGCTATATACTCTATGATGTTCCTCCCAATATCTTCTGGCATCATCAGAGATCGTACATGATTTTCTCATATCAACTAGAGTTAAACCTGCACGTTTCATCAACTTTGGACAATCTGTCAACTGGCTGTTACACTCCAAAGACCGCCGGACTAGCTCAGATATTTTACGTTTTGGTCTTCGAAAGGTAACTCACAAGGTACACTTGCATATTCGGATGCTGAAAAAGTGAGGTTATGTTTCACTCAGGAAAATAGTTACAGGCAATTGTTGAATTTCAATTATGTCTCTCGTACACAAAATGTTTTTCACTGATTATTTATTTATACCTTACTAATTCACAAGACATTTGCCGCCATCTTGCGACCACACCATTTACAAATTGAAAGCAGTATTTTCCTTTCTCACAACAAACAAGCTTCATTAATTTGGTTCACACGCTGACTGGCCGAAAATTGAATTAATAAAACAGTTCGAAATCAAGTCCCGCAGTTGCACTCAACTTTCGGTACAATGCCGAAGGACATTGTCCTCGGAAACAGTGACAAACCTTGGTAAGTCCTGTTTGTGTCCGAAAAATGAAAATAAGGTTGATTATAAAACCGGTGACGCCCGGACCACAGCCGCGAAATTTACTCGTTAAAACTTCATAGTTAAGTTGTGAGCCACCTACTCAACTAACCACCTCCTCAGTCGCTGTTCAGTAGATGACTAAAGAACCAAAACGATACACTGGTCTCAGGAGAGACCAAGGATTGCACCATGACGTAACTTTCGGCCAATCACAGCACAGTATCAAACACTCCCTCCAACACCAGCCAATCACAGAACAAATTACAACACATGAAAAAACCCTGAACACACATAACTCGGGGCTTCCCTTGATCGGTCTCTTTTCAATTTCCCATCAAAATCGGGGACTCCCAGAATATTTTCTCACGCTAGTTGCTCTGTCTCACAGGATGCATCATTATCGTTTTATCGCCTCTGCGTCACTGTGTCGACGCACAACTTTCTTTCTCACTCTAACTGACACGCAACTGGCTCACATGATTTCATCATCCCATGGACAAATTTACAAAAGAAATATATGTTACAGTGTATTTGCGCATATAAACAAAATATTTAAAGCTTAAAAAAAACATTTTAAAACACATAAAAACGTAATTATTTAGGTAGAATTCGGTAAATTTACAGTTACATGGCTGTTTCATAATAAAGCAAATAGGCTTAAACAATACACAAATATTAGAAACGGTAATTAAATGAGAGTACATTAATAAAACATAAGGAAATATAAATATTAATATGGAAAACAATTATAAACGGTAAAATATTATCATGAAAGTTATTTCAAAAGATTCATTGTAAGTTTCAATGATTTACTACATGTACCACAGTTAGGTTATGCCTGAAAATTATTTAAACAACTTACATATAGTATTACTGTTAAAACATATTATTCATAAAAACTTAAAGAAAAATTGGGGAAGGCACTGTCCTGCAATGCTACATGGCCAACAGAAAAATTGACATTTTTTTTGCCAAAAGTTTGTGCCATATTTCAGGACAAATTATATAGTGAATTACTATAAAACTGAAATAATGCCGAAAAGCATGTCGATACCTACTCATATAACACTGAAATGTAGGTACTACTATGTACTACTATAATGAAATTAATCAGTATTTTTAATCAAAACTTATCTAAAATCACAAAAATGTTATATTAAATATATTAAATTCAATGAATGTAATGTATTCAGCATGAAGTTTTTACAAAAATGTATGTACATACTAAGTAGATTGGAAAAAAATATTTTACCCTTTTTTTGATCTTAAAACTGTTAATACTAACACATTTTTATTGGTACCTTTTTCTAACAAGTACTCGCAGAATTTATTTTTATTGTTCTGAGTGCATCATCTATCAGTCAAAATGACACTGTTTTGGTGAAATGAGTATCACAAAACATTTATGTGTCATATGTGTTTAGTAATATGCTATATTTATGAATAAACAGAATTCATAAAGAATAAAATCATAAAATGTCATCTTGTTCCATAGGCACCTGAAATACATACATGGTGGAGGCACCGCAGACAGTTCTGTGTGTGGCACATCTAGGCAAGTTTTCAGCAACACAAGTGAACTTGTCGCGTATCGACAGACTTCTTCACATCAGTGCAATACATGCACACGTGATCAAGAGTTATCTAGTAGCACATGTCCAGACAACAGCACTTCGAATAAAGAACATTGTGAATGTGCAAAGACGTGAGTATTCTTCATGTTAGTTGTATTCATCTTAGTTTTAGTTGAAAGGAGATTTAAAAAAATTGTATAAGCTTAAATGTAGAATATAAAGGTAGTTTTCTTAATAAAAAATGGGTGCATGTACTTATGTACGCGCGTGAGAAGTTATACTTCTTTGGCATCAGGCGCGTAGGAACGGGGGGGGCGACCCAGGCGACTGCCCGGCCATAACATTTCATGGCCGGGCAAAGTGATGGTTTTGCCCAGCCATTGCATCAGATGAACACGAGGCATTGTCTTCATTGCAATGCTAAGTGGTTTTGTAGGATTTTCTTGTCCGTGCGCTACTTTATTCTTAAAATAAATTAAGACTTTTCAATAAGTGTACAGGCACAATAAATACTGCAACTGTTCTTGTTTTCTTCTTGTTTCCGCTCGTTGCAGTAGCTTACGCTCCGTTTTTGTCCACCCTTGTCTACCTGACCTTCAGACCCTTGCATTCACCCACCTCGTTTCTACATAACGGTAACGACCTGACGTGCAGAGCACTTTCCACATCAGTCATCATTCGACAGCTGTACGTCTTGCTTTTAAGTCCAAGAAACTTTGTGAGACGTACTACAGAACTGTTTAAAATAAACTTATTTATCTGTAGCATCGTGAGTGAGTAGTGCGGAATGGCAGTGATGAAAAACATTTAGGGTTTAAGGAGAAAATTTAAAGGCTAACAGTATTTTAATTTTTGCGGCGTACAATGACTCAGAAAAGCATCAACTTTTTCTTCAACAACCGTTCTGCACAGTCCTGCAGTTCATCACAACCACCGCCTAAAAAGCATTGCACATTAAGCTGTAATGCCTGTGAAGACAAAGATCCTAAAGAAGAGTTGGATTCATTTAACTCAGGTATTACTTTTGAGCAGTTTAGACTGAGACAAATTTTTACATGATCCCGAAAACCATATCTAATATACCTATTTAACATTAAAGTTTAGTATTTCGGTACATTATTTTTTTCCGCTCGTCGCTCGTGATTATTCCATCGAGTAATAAAAAAATTTCTTTGAATCTACAAATCATTGAACAAGAATTTATCAAGCAGATTTGCAGTTATTTTTAAGCATCTTCACTCGCTTATTCTGTGGGGTTCGCATTTTAAACTTATTCTTAAGGGGAGTCTGACAGTAAAAATATTAAAATATTGACTTTTTTAATTTTTAATACCAAAATAAAATTTAGACTGCCCTGAATAAAATATGAGTGTTATTGCGAAAAGCTTTTTTCCATCTTTGATTTCAATCTCTGCCTTTTCTACAGCTCTAGATAACTTGATGATATATGGGGACTAAATTTGAAGGTGCTTGTAATTTATGTACTCTGTGCAGTGGGAAAATTCAACAAATTGCCTTTAAAATGAATTCTACGAGGCGAAAACTGAAAAGTGAACACTGTTTTGTGATGCCGAGCCTTAAGTAAATTTGTTATAAAAAAAGTTAAAATTTCTGCTAGTAGTACATTCTATTTTTATGTACGAAAGAGCTTAAATAGCACCATTTTGCTCCTTAGAATACAATTTTTTTCTACCAGGGGAGAGCCCCCGGACACCCCCTTTGTTAAATCCACCACTTATAATGATACTCTCCTTTGCCCCCCCCCCCCCATTAAATATTTGCTTCCTACACGCCTGTTTGGCATCATTAAAAAATAGTTTTTAATTGCATGCAATTAATTAATTACAATAAAATAATAAAAGGGCTGGAAAAAGATAGTCAACATAGTTAATAAAGTTCAGTTTAAATTTGAAAATTTAAATAAATAAAATTTAGAGAATTTAATAAATATATATGACATAATTTGTATATACTAAATCTTTTATTTAAGATTCTTAATTTTAAATATTTATTATTGATTATTTAATATTTTAAAAGAAACTAAATAAATTTAATACTAAATTCAAAAATTTAATTTAAGTTTATTCATTTTTTAAATATTTATTATTTTCTTAATTTAATATTCACTTTTCATTTTTATCAAAAAGTTTTCATTAAATTTGTTTTTTATTTTATAAATATTTATTATTTATTCAATTTAATAATAATTATTAAAAATTAATATTTTAATTTGATGTTCGATTTTAATTTTTATCATAAATTTTTTATTAAATGTTTTATTAACTTTACTTCTTTATTTTGTAAATATTAAATAACCAATAATAAATATTTAACATTATTAATTTAATAATATCTAGTATTAATTATATTAATTAATATTTTCATTTATATCAATATATACGGATAGTTAACCTCAATTATATTGGAGGATTTGAAAAAGTATATAAGCACAATATTTTTTACTAATATTTACGAATAGTAAATTATATTAATCAAAATATTCCATTTAAATCACTACTGAATATAATTTATTGGCACATATAATTCGCACTTGTATGAAACTAAAACACGTGTTATGAATTTAGAAACTAGAATCATGTGGATAAATATTATAATTTATAAATATGAAAACAGAGATCAGAGGCGACGAGCATGCCAACATGCATGACTAATAGAGGTTCTATTTCTATTTTGTTGGTAGCTTTTTTTCGAGACTTCATGAGCGGTTTAGCGGGCAGCTTCAACCTGTTAATTTTGTGTTAAAGTGATGCGTGCGCATCTTAAAATTTCACTCTCATAATTTTTTCATAACGCGCCTAAAGAAGTATAACTTCAAAAAATGTTATTGACACAACTGTGTATAAGACTAGTCTTGCAATCATACAGCTTTGTACTATACTGTGACATGCAATTTTTTGAATAAATTGAGATTTAACGGTTATTATGTGTCTTAAACAAAACTTTGGTGGAAAATGATTTAATAAATGTTTTCAATTGGTACATTAATGAAAGAAATTCACAGAATAAACCTGTAATTAAGTTATTACTGTTATGAGATATAAACTTAAGACCTTTAACAATGTAACAAATCACTGTAGCAACAGATGTTACAAAATAACATTATGCAGGCATTTTCATAAATAAGTACATTTTTTTTTTTTTGCTTTATACAAAATGTTATGTAGTACATATTGTAGTGTTACAACTTAAGGATATGATTTTTAACCTAGAGAACATTTTTTTTATACAATACAATATGTTATACATCACAAAAATTATTTCTAGCAGTGCAATTTTCTTAATTACATAAACTGTAACAGATAAACTTTGTTTCCTTATGGAATTTAATCCAAGACATTCTAGCCAATGAACTGAAAAAAGTGGTTGCAGTCAAAGAAAGATGCCTGAGTGGGCCTCCCTTCATAATGACTTCATATAACAGGTTATTATCTTATCAAAGACAAAACCTTGAATAACTCCCTTATTATCTCCCCATTAAACAAGGGCGATCACTTTGACCATAGTTTAGGTGTGTGACTCGTTGATCAAAAAGATCTTTAAGACCAGTTGCCTCTATTTGAACCAAGTAGCGAGTTGATTATATTAAGCAAATTCTGTTATCTTGCTTCCATATTATGTTGCAATGAATAATGTGACTTTAGAGGAAACTCAAACATATATGTTTATGTCACTTTTTTTTTTTTTAAACTATATATATACTGGATGATTTGGTAACTCTACACTCAAGATATATTTATGTATAGCCAGTACTTAGAGAGGTGAATGTTTATAAATTGTGACATTGTTTGGGGTTTGTGGGACAAAATAAGATTGATAAGCTGCCCAAGCTAGGGTTGCACACAGAAATAGGAGATGACTCTTGATTAATGGGAACATTTGAAATAATTTGTTAGATGTTTTGTATTTATTTTACCTTTGACTCAGTTTATCATTATTAGTTGGCCAAATATGTGTAATCAATTTTATTTATCAAAGTAAGTTTATTAAACATTACTATTTTGAAATATTTTGCAATGTTTCAGATGTGAACCAATTATAAATAATGATGAATCTGCTACAGTAATTAATTGCAATATATGCAATAAATTATTTTTTTTTTGTAGAAAAACATTTTTGAAACATCACACTCATCATGATTTTGATAATAGATGTCAGTTATGTAACAAAACTTTCTCAACACGAAAAAATCTTCAAAAAAACTCAAAATTACAAACAAATGCTGTTAAAAGGTATGTATGTAAAAACGTGCAGCGTACTTTTTTTTTTAAACAAAACTTTAATTAGTCATAAGCAAGTACCAAAATAGATTTTTATCCTCTTTTTTTTAACCTACTTTCTGTGACATGATTGTCTTAGCATTATGCATTAGTAGCTATGTTTGTATTCACCCCTCTCGTTCCCTCCTTCTCTTCCTCACTCATATAAAACAGATAAAACTAATTTCAGTTAAAATATCTCATGAACTGTCATCTCGAGACAATACACCAATCCCTCACTTAGCACGTCTTCAAATTGCACGAATTCATGTAGCGTGATGTTAATTTTACTGCCCTAGTCATGAATAGCACGTCTGTAAATTTCAGTTAGCACGAAATGGCCACAGGCAAAAAAAAGTAAGGAATGACGCCATGAAGTCTGCTTCAACTCGGTAAACAACAGATGTACTGTGGCATGTACATAGTTAGATGTACGAGGGGGAAACAGATGCACACGCAGGTCTGACTACTCTATCAACTGTTGTACAAACATCAACTATCGCAAGTTAAGTTGCGGCTATGGAGTGTAAAGGACCAAATTTTTTATGTCCGCGCACATGCCGCCGGGCCGTACCGTTGTCGACCTGCCACATACTGGGACGTGATGAACTTCAGTCTAGCCAATGGCAGGGAACTTGCACAAACACAAGCAACATCTGCCGGTAACTGTATGTGCGCAAGCACCTGCAGTTGGAATCATAGTGTAATCATGGCTTCCAAGTGAGAGCATTATGCATCGTGTTCAAGTATTTGAGACAAAACTATACAAGTATTACGGCATGCTGAATGTCATGAAGGCCACACTTATGTTGGTTGTACATTAATTTTAAGCAAGTCAACTGTGCGCACAATCATACAAGATGACTCTATCAAACTTTTATATAAGTCTGATGCTGTTGGTTGTACTAGAAGGAATCAATTTGACATTAAATACCTGAACAGAAATAAGCAGATGATTCACATGGAAAAGGTTGTTAAATGAATGTTGCAATGAAAAAAATAATCACAGGTGTGACAGGATTGGTATGAACCAAATGGTGATATGTGAATAAGTAATTTAATTTTTTAAAAATTAAAATGTAAATATCCGGACAGTAATATCAGTTTCATTGCCAGTAAAGGATGGTTTGGAAAGTTCGTGAAAAGGTACGTGACATGAGTTGAAGATCACGCTTGGGCAGGCAAGTCAACCAGCCGACTGATGATACCTATCTCCTATTACGCGGTGTCTTATTTGTCATACAAAGTATTAAATCATAGGCTTATAAAGATTAATTGTGTGACATCTTTATCGTTGAGAGTTATTCTAGGTTTTTATATTACACAAAGAAATTTTCCCTACACATTTTGGAACATATTAATTAATTTAGCCTTGCTATTTATGGAGACATGCTTCAGAATATGCTATTTAAAATAACATGAACCTTTTTAGAAACGCATTAGTCATGCTAAGTGAGGGATTGGTGTATTTGTAGATGCAAGTTTCCAGTACTAAGAAATCCGAAGGTGTGAAAGCTTCAAAAGTTATGAATGTAATACAAATCTGCTTGTTCATCTGTATAACTCAAGAGTGCCACAATCTACTTTACATGTATTAACAACACACTCCTCTGCATATAGTCATTTTAAACATTTTGTATTGATTGTTTGTTTCAATGCATTTTACATCAAAGAAATGTCTGCAATTCAGGTTTTTTTTTTGGTATGGTTTTCCATTCATGTAACCAGAAAATTTCCCTCATGTATCTTATAAAAGCATGCTGTTATATCCTTGTTTGTCATGGGCATACAGCAGTTTTTCAATCTACTTTTTTTTTTTTTTTTTTTTGGTTGGTAAATTTAATCAGTTGTATAGCATCACAATACACAATATGCCCAACATTCACTTCCAAAATAATATATTTAAAAAATAATAAACTGTATTTACAGTCTACAGCAGCGGTTCCCGGTATTCCTTGGCAGGGTCACAGGGGTTCCGTGAGTCAGAACGAATGTCATATAAAGCAGGCACAATTATTGCCAAATGACTTTCTTTGAAGGAGTTGGGGTTCTGGCAAAAGAAAAGTCGATCAAAGGGTTCCCTGGCTGAAAGAAAATTGGGAACCACTGTTCCACAGTCTCCTCAACCACTTTTTCCCCTCAATTACCCTGGGGCCCGGGCAACAGAGGCCTGGTATATTTCAAGAATTTTTAATGCATGGATTTATCCTGATAGTAGGACAAAAATTTACAAATCTGGAAACCTAAAGTTATGTGATATGCTTATATCACTTACAGTTCTGGCCACGGTAACTTTGTGCAAGAAAGTTATGATTACAGACTACAAGGAGAGACAAAAAAAACACATATACATATATATATTTTGTATGAGAAGAAGTTTTGGTTGTGGGAAAAAAATGTGTAAGTCTCCCAGGGATAGCATTTATCATTTCCATTTAACAGTTACAATTTAACTAGTGCAAGCGGGCCCCCTCAAATAAGGGCTTTTTGATTCCAGGGGAAGGGGGGGGGGGGCTGGCCACCCCAAGATCTAAGTCCATGGGCTTGATTATGGTTTGGCGGCGGAATGTTAAAAAACTGACAAGGCAATGAAAAATCTGCCAGCCACGACAGGGGAATGTTGCATGAGGGAGATGTTATTTCAAGATAAAGAGCAGAACACCTTCTGTTGCAGCCAGTAACTCAGGTTTATTTATACTCCTTGATTCGTCTACCATGTTCATTCAGTTTAAGCATGTTACAGTGGGCACAGTGCACAGATACAGTTGACGAAGCATAATCGTGTTATGTATATATGTGTGTGTCAGGGGCGCCTGCAGGGGGGGGGGGGCCAGTAGGGGCAGTTGCCCCCCCTGAGATTTTGAATGAAAAATACTTTTAACGTATAATTTGAAGAAAATTACACATAACTTATTAACAACTGCAGCAGTAATTAATTATTGTGCAAAATAATTGGATGATCGACGATCGTAGCTGGATGATGTGTCAACTCAGCTGCCGGCTGCCACTCTAGTCTGAGACTCCCCACCTCCACGGTCTCTTCCCGCCAGCTCCCATCAAGATGCCCGCCGTAGAGTACTAGCGCCTAAAGACAGGCTCGTACTATGCGCCAGAATATTTCTGCGCATGCGCTACAGGCCTTAGGACGGAGGGGAAGGTGAAGCGAGGACGGTGTGGAAGAGTTGAAGGGGTGGGGGCGCGGAACTTGGAAATAAAATAAAAAAAGAGTGCGCGTGTAATGACCTTGGAAAGGGTCAGGGAGCCCTATCTGAAAATAAATTTACAGTTTTCTAACACTTCGAAGGCATCAGCGCCGCGAGAATCACCCTTACAATGTGGATGCGCCAACTAACATACAGTCTAAATGATATAAGAGAACATGTATACGCCTGGAATCACAAACCACAGAGGCAGTGATGCGTGTTGAGAATGATAATGTAACGTCCAAGCCCCTTGACGTAAGTTTTCTGTAACACAAAAATTCTTATTTGATAATTTTTTCAACTCCCCTCCCGAAATAAATTTCTATGGTGCCACTGAGTCCGCCCTCTTAATATCTATACATTGTCAGTGACACGAAAAGGTAATTTTTACACTGTAAAGACATATGTATATGTATATTTCCATTCCATTGTTGGAATTATTTCATGCTATTTATTTAAATTTCAATATATGATTAAATTTTATTTAATTTTATTTTGAAGTTTAGTACCTATATACTAATCCTGTATCAAAGTTATAATGGCATTAGATTTTATAAACAAATTTTAAGATTGCCTGACATACCTATGTGTAATGATTAAATGCAAAAAAAAAAAAATGCTGAAAGCCTTAAAAGTCTTTAAAACACTAAGTCCATTCATCCATACACATATAATAAATCCTAAAGTGTGTTTGTTGGTTTATTATGTTTTATTGGTTTATTTGTCCATCTTTCACGCTTCAACGGAGTGAACGATCGACCTGATTTTTGGTGTGCAGACAGTTTAGAGGCCCGATAAAAACATAGGCTAATTTTTTATCCCGGAATAATGTACGGTTCCTGTGAGATAGATCTGGACCGTAATGTAATTACTTCTTCATGCTGAAATGGCTGAAAGGATTTTGCCATGGCATTGTTGAAACTTAATTTCCTAGTGATATGCATGTCTTCACGATATACACATACTAGTGGTTTATTTTTTGGTTACCTGGGTTTGAATTGATAATTGTCAGGGAAATCAAGCTTTGATTACATATGGTTTACATGGTTTCATTGATTTAGCTTTGTAATTTGGTTTCGTTGTCTCGGTGTAGTTAAAATTTATTGTATGGTATTTTTCTGTTAATAATTTGCTAGCGTTTTGAAATACTTGGTAATAACAATTAAATAAATTCATTTTCCATTTTAAAACACAATTTACAGCATTTTTATATGCTGTTTTCATACTTATTTCTCACGCGGACGAAGCCGCGAGTAGTTAATAATAAGTTAGACTTATTTTAACATTATCTAGTTCGATATTTTTGCCAGCACAATTTGTCAGCTGAGCGGTCAAGAAAATCTATTTTTTTTTTTCTTCTATGTTATGGAAGAATACATATAATTTCTAACTGCCTTTTCTATTTCGTTCATTTTGTAAATGTGATGCGGTATAGAATTAAGGATTGTTCATATCGCTCCTCCGTCTACCGACCTCCAACATTCTCAACAAAGTGTCATTACTTATTAAAAAAAAATAGTAAACTCAAGCTTAGGTATTTTCCTACAAAAGCAATCTCGTCGGACAATGCGGACACTTCGGCCGAAACGCTAACGTCCGGTAATACAGGTCAGGTTGCAGGCCAAACTTTGGCGCTAAAGCCGATTGCTCATTGCATAGTATTTCATGTACGGTAATTAAATTATATTTGTCGTGGACTACATAATGATTTATTCTAAAATATTTTGTAGTTGAATGTATTTATACTTATAACAGTCATATCCAAGTATTGACGTCATAAATTTTAATTTTTTACACTCATAGAAAATTACTATTCACAAATATATGTTTATACATTACTTAAAGGCTAGAATATGGCAGTAATTCTCGGACTGTTTCCTTATTAATTTCTTTTTTTTTCAATTCACTCTCCATGAATGATTATATGGTAATTGAAAAAAAAGTACTGTAAATTTAAATGGATAGTAATATATATTACAGATATGGCATTTATTTAGACGTTACACTCTGCTGTAATGCCTACCGCACGTTCCAAATGTGATCACGGGAATATCGAAGAATAGGAAGGGAGGGGTAAGGTAGTGCCGTTAAGAGTTACCCGTAGGTGTGGGGGGAGGGGAGAGAGAGGGTGACAAGCGCGCGCATGCGCAGACGTGCCTTGGCTGGTAGTACGGGACTGTCTTTAGGAGCTAGTCTGTAGAGTGGGAGTGGAGTATGCAGTGTGTACAGTGTGTTGCGTGTGATTCCGCAATGTTCCAACTTATACTGTGAAACATTGATTGAATTGTTATTGTGGTTAGTGGTTACACTTATCGTCCGTTTGTGTTTTATTGAGAAGATGAAGAAGTTATTAGCAAGTAAGTTTTCGCTAGGCCTATTGTTAAACTGAGTTCAACCATTGTGCATAGAATTTCTTACTGAAAACTGAAGGTGTTGACTTTAGGTTACTAAATACAGAACCACATTGGCACGTTATGAAATTAACAGGTAAATCTGTAATTCACAACCAAATGTCAAACTCCAAATAGAATTAATGCATTGATTAATCATATAGTTGTTATTGATAAACTTGTAATTTGTAATGGATATTAGGAAGTTTTTACACAAGCGTTTAAAAGTTGACCATGAGAAAGTTAATGATGGTAGTGAAGTTGAAAACCATAACCATCAAATGATCGAATGTGTTAAAAAAAGTCGTGGACCTGCTGAAACTGAAGGTGATTTCGTACCTATTGCTTTACCATCAAACAGCAGTGATTCTCAACAACCCAAAACTACTTCAAGTGAATCAAATAATGGCTGTTTAGAATTTCCTTCGAATCTATCAGCACCCTTTTCCCTACCGTCATCATCAACGCAAACACAATCAACAACAGATAACTCATTTGATATTGGTAGCTATCTCCATGAAAATCCTAAAGATGACCTAAAATATTTGTTTTTAACGAATACGAATTTATGTAAACCTGAGGTTAAATACAATTTTAAAAATGATGTAACTGATAAAAAACGGCCTTTCCGGCACCAGTGGTTAAATGAATACAATTGGTTGGCTTACTCTGAAGATGCCAAAGGTGCATTTTGTAAGTTGTGTGTTTTGTTTAAGCCACGAGTGAGTCATGGTAGTTATCAAGGTGTTTTATTACACATCCCTTTAATAATTACAAAAAATTTCATGAAAGTGCATGGCATCAGGAGGCTTTGGAAAAGTCTACTAATTTCTTGTCTATCATGAAATGTGAACAGAAAAGTATTGATGTTCTGGTAAATGAAAGGCTAGCGCAACAGATAGAAGCAAACCGAAAAAAGATAAAACCAATACTGTCATCTATCCTTTTTTGTGCTCTCCATGATCTTCCGTTAAGAGGAAAAACAGACAAGCACACTGTTTTTAACGACTTGCTGAGTTTTCGGGAAGAGTCAGGTGATGTTGTTTTGGCAGACCACTTGAAGAATGCACCAAAAAATGCCACCTACATCTCACACAGAGTTCAAAATGAACTAATTGAAATCAGCGCAACAGTTTTAAGACATGATCTTATTGAAAAAGTAAAGAGAAATTAAATATTCTCAATTATGGCTGATGAGACTATGGATACTTCAGGAACAGAACAGTTGTCACTGGGAGTAAGATATTTAGACAAGACTGAAAATTGTATTAAGGAAGATTTTCTGGGTTTCACACCCTTAAAAGGTTGTTTAGATGCCGAAAACATGGCAAACGCGATTACTTCTGCCTTTAAAACATGGGGCTTAAACTTGAACAATGCTGTTGGCCAGGGATATGATGGATGCAGTACAATGGCTGGACATGTTACAGGGGTACAAAAAAGAATAAATGACGAGTATCCTATGGCTTTATTTTTCCATTGCTCAAACCATAGTCTCAATTTAGCTGTCCACGATTCAAACACCTTGCCACAGATTAGGAATACTGTAGGGACAATAAAAGAGACAATTAAGTTTTTTCGAGAAAATGGGCAGAGAAGAGAAATTGTTGGCACACTTCAGACGCTCTGTGAGACCAGGTGGACAGAAAATATAAGTCAATTAGAAAGTTCAATAACAAGTTTGTGGACATTATGCAAGCACTTTAAACCATGTCCACAGATGGAAACAAAGATACAAGGCAGAAGGCTTTCCAGCTTCACTGTGCGTTTACAGCATCAACATCTCTAATCTGCTTGCAGATCATAGCCCAGTATTCTGGCATACTTGAGGTTGTGAGTCAATTGCTTCAAAGCCCGAGAGTTGATTTGTTGAGAGTATCAAACCATATTCAACAGTTAATTTCCACTTTCGAAGCTCACAGAGAAGAAAGTGTCCAAGAGTTTGACAAAATAATGAAGATAGTTGAAAAAAATGCTGAAGTTCTAGGCATTATTCTTTAAAAATCTCGAGTAGTACAAAAGCAAACACATCGTGCAAATCAGCCTTCCGAAACAATCAATGAGTACTACAGATTATCAATATATCTTCCCTACTTGGACTGCCTGATACAATCGTTGAAAGACAGATTCTCCATCCGTCATCGGGCTGCATTTGAAATTTTCAAGTTGCACCCAAGAGAAATAAAAAGAATATCAAAGGAAGAATATGAAAAATCCATGGAAGAATTTGTTAAAATATATTCCAAGCTATTGGACAATTTCCAGAACGAGGTCACTGTATGGTACACTCTCTGGAAAAATTCTCAGACCAATGATGAAGACTTGAAAAATATGCATTTTATAGACATACTACAACATGAGCACACGTATTTTTTGCCTGCAGTGGCAAAATGTCTTCAGATTGCATTATGCTTACCACCAACAACATGCACGGTCGAAAGGTCATTCAGGTAAGTCAACAAAATAATATTTGATAGATATATGTATGAATGAACGAATCTATTTAAACATTGAGGTGAATTAAAATGGAACTATTTCAAACACAATTAATCAAAAAAAAACTTTAGATATAAATTAAATGTCAAAGTAATAATGTTAACAAGTAATGTTGTGGCAAAACTATTTAGGTTATAAAACAATTTTTTTATATTCTAAAAACCATCTCATCTTTTAAACAGTTCAGCTTGTACCCTTAAAAATTATTTCTACAAATAAATAATTATATAGTTACAGTTTTTACATTTTTATGCTCTTTTACTTTTGGTAGTAACTAGTATAAGCAAATAGGCCTACATATGCCTACATTATGAATGTACATACTTTAAATTCATATGTTTACTTGTTCTTGCTCTATTATCTCTTGGCAATAACTAATCTTAGAATGTTTGATCCACAGCACTCTCAGACGAGTAAAGACATGGATAAGAAGCACGATGTCAAATAGTCGCCTGAATGGACTGTGTCTTCTCTCTGTACACAGAGGCCAAATTAAAGAAGACAAGGACAATTTCATTGAAAAAGTTGTTGGCGCATTTGCCGTTGACTCCAGACGCGTTCAGTTCCTGTTAAAATGAAAAATGTGTGATTGTGTGAAGAATAGTAATAAACAGACAGTTAGATTTCCTTGAAAATAGTTTGTATTATTTTTTCAATCCCTATATTTAGCGTATAAAATTATGAAACAGCTGACTTTGCCCCCCCTGGGAAAAAATCCTGCGGGCGCCCCTGGTGTGTGTGTGTGTTTTTTTTTTCCAGTGTTCTTCAGTTTGCTTGAAATATTAATTAAATGACCTGTAATTAAAAGATTCGAAATCATGCGCAATAAACAGTGGCATGTATCACTGAACATGCAGATAAATAAAAGGGTATCTTAAAAAATATTTGTTACATGACATATTAAATATTCATCGAGTCTATTTTTGTTCGGAATTAGAAATATGGGAGCAGATTACTTCAGCTCATCGATAAGTGACGTTGTTGTAATTTTATCTATTTATATAAAAATATATTTCCAAATGTGTGTGTTGCATGCACATAATCTGCGTAGGTTCTGTTTCTGTTGCTCAAGCATTAAGAACTTTCAGTGTGCTTAACAGAATAAAGAATTGCCTGAGATCAACAATGGGGCAACAAATTCGTATTGATCTAGGAACATTATGCATTGAATGAAGCATTCCATGGACATTGAATTTTTGTTTTATTATTGAAACGTTCACTAATATGAAAGCTCAAAAAACTAATTTTAAATGATTGACTTTTTATTTATTCTGTATTAACTATTTTATTTCCTAAGTTGTTCAGTATTACGTAGATTGTTAAGTTTTAAAAAGAAAAATAGTCATATTTACTGATTATAAAGTGATAAAAATTATGTTGTATTAAGAACACATGTAAAAAATTTTTCTTAAAATGGTGTTAAAAATTACTAAGTGTTGTCCTATTCGTTCAGCATTATAATCTCTTAAATGTTTGCAGACTTTTGATTTTTTTAAGTAGTGAGGGGTTTGAACGTTTGAAGAGTTGTGTATTAAATAATAGGCAGGGGGATTTGCCCCCAGGCCCTTAATTTCTATCGACAGCCCTATTTAAAGGGCCCGCCTAGTCACAGGTGTATTTTTGTTAGTGAGGTGGGATTAGAATCGTGACATTCGCTGCTTCTATTGTGGTATCGCCTGTAACCGCAAGGCTCTGAACAAGTGAAATTTTATTTGAATTTACCAATTTTATTAATGAGATGGTCATAACTGTACAACCGTTACAACTTTTATCAAATACACAATTTTTTGTAAAAAGTTATTCAAACATTAAATGAAATAAACAACAAGACATTTTCACCATATATGTTGCCATCATAAGGACCCATAGTTTTACAAACAACAAAAATTACACAAAAAATAAGCTCATGCTAGTGATGCCTTGTGTCAGAGCTGGAATATGTTCTCTTATTGTTTATAAGTTTCTGTCCGCAAGCAATATTCTTTGAGTGTGTATTGTTGTTAGGAACATTTTTCCCATACTTCTTGTAAACTTATTTTTCTCTTCATGCAGGTTCAGATGCGACTTGTGTCCGGTTGCCTGCCCCACGGTTTCGGGGCTGCGCATACACAAACGCACACATTCTGGAGAGCGTCCCTATCACTGCCTTAAGTGTAATACAAGATTCTCTCGCAACACTGTTAGTATTTAATG
Source organism: Bacillus rossius redtenbacheri (assembly GCF_032445375.1). Lineage (NCBI taxonomy): Eukaryota > Metazoa > Arthropoda > Insecta > Phasmatodea > Bacillidae > Bacillus > Bacillus rossius. Next base: position 6,773,212 of record NW_026962012.1, on the reverse strand, counting down.
CACTTGCTGTTCGTACTTAATGCTCTGGAGTTTTTGGTAAATTTTTGTTGGCATATTAAAACTTTGTTGTTTGTATTTTTTTTTTCTATTTTCTTTTTACATGTTAATCAACATACTCTAAGAAAGAAACAAGGTCTAAAGTAATTGTAGGTTTTAGGAACGTAGTCTTAGTAATTTCAAGAGTTACATTGTATTACGGCCATGCTTACCGTTCACATTTTTGTGATATTTCACATTGCCATGCAGTGAAAAGTGAAACGGACTACTCCATTCTGAATGATGCGCCGGCTCATGACGTCCGACACGGCACACTGCTGCAGTGGCGACCACGGCATGTGTGCGCGCATGAGAGGTGGCCGAACAGCAACGAGTTTTTTTGTGGTCACCGACTATCACTGTGAACTGATTGGACGAGAGTAAAAGTTAGGTTGCCGGCATGAAAAGAAGCATCCTGGAGGTTACCAAGACAAGACTCATGCCGGCGGAAACTATTTACTGAACTTCGCACAGCAAGTGATCGAGGAAATTATCATCATTCCCGAGACTGCAGTGTTAGTCGTCTGGTTAGCAACCTTATGAATGGCCAGTTTGCTAAAAACACATTTCTTGATTTATATCGAGAGGGGTGATGCCTGAGACTGCAAAGGAAGAGTCAAACCATAATGCCACTACAGCACCATTTCCAGAAACCGTCCTATGAGGACACAAGACGGTTGACATCATCACAAGCGAAAACGGCCGCAACGTAACCTTTGCAGTGGACGTCCAGAAAAACTAAAACCATAGGCAGACATTCTTAAAATAAGGCTATAATACTCTGGTGATATAAAATGTAGAAGTTTTCAAATTAATGTAAGAATATTCTGATGTGATGTTAGTCTTATTATAATAATTTTTATTTCCATTCTTCATTATTATTTCAGATCTGAAAGTATCCCAAGATTTATATTATTAAAAAATACTAGAGATTTTGGAAAATTATAAAGCTTAGGCTTTTTAATAACTAATTATTGGTACGTAGTAAAGCTGTCAGTGATGTCGATTCACAGAATAGGAAGTGTTTAGCTTTGTCAGTATATATAGTAACATATCTCCAGAAATTATTGAATACCAAAGTAAAATTCTTTCAATATATATAATACCTCAGCCCTTCAGACAGTATGTTAAATCAACTTTATCAAATCCGAGATAGATTCATAAAGAGTAAAGATTCATAAAGAATAATTTGCATACAACCAAAAGAGTTAAACAAAATAAAGTTAGTGGAGAAATTTTAAAACTAGAAAGAAAATTATCTGTTTCATTAAATGAATATATTTTCACAGTTTCGGTAAAATAATAGTTCAAAAAAAAAAGGGTAAGCTTAGAAATACAAATGCCTATCAAATCATAAATATTCATTTACTCTGACAAATGGCTTATCAGGTAAACAGTCCATCAACAAAGTAGTATCTTACTCATAACCCTAAAAACCACACAAAATAAACTAGATGGAATTCTACAAAATACTCAATATCTTACCATTAAGTAAATTTAATAAACTATAATTTCACTAACTTAACAAAATCCTCTAAAAAAAATTTGCCTGTAAAGGAACTTAATATATACAGTAAATTTCAGTTACAAAAGATTGGATTTGCGAAAGAGTATCACTGATGAGACATAGCACCTATTAGCAACCCGTTACAGCTAATAGGCAAACAGGCATGGCAGAAAGCAGCTGGTTATTAAATTTTTAGTGCTTATATTCTCTCAAATATTTCTTCTGTTCAAAATTTAAATGAGCAGCAAGCACATATAGCAAAAATTATGTTATCATCTGAGAGCGCTTCCAAACAAAGTCCCATTTTTGTGGCAGTACTAAAGAACATGCGCAAACTAAAATGTATCAAACACAGCAGGCTTAATTGATGATTAATTATTCTAGTTGCTGTATTCACTTGCTGGTAACGTATTGTTACGAGTATACTATAGGCAAGGCCATGAGGCAGACCAGCGGCCTGGCCAGCGAATCAACTGGCCAATAACCTGTTACCCTCCTTACACTTCCCTCTTCCTTAGCGCTTTCTCGTTGAGATTGGAGACCTCTCTATGGCCCTGGAGGATTCAGCATGTTTCCAGAGCCCTGTCTGCGTGAAGTGGAATGAATAAGACACCATTGTTCTGGGAGATATGGGTGTCAAGTCTATCCTAATGACGCGACACTTCGAAGGGGTACAAGACAATTCCATAAGGGGGGCTGGGGGTATAAAAATGGCAACGCCAGCCCCTGAGGCAGTGAAGTGAAGAGGGCGAGTGTCCCAGTGGTGAGTGAAAGGGGAAGACGAGCGACGGGCTTCGTGTGCGGAGACTGAAGCATCGTGTACCAAACCATCCGGGACTGTGTTGTGTGCGAACAATGAGTGAGTAGCGTGAGGCAGTGCGCGGTAAGAGACGAGCATTAGAGAGAGCCACTGTCGAGCCGAGCTACAGTGGGGAGAGTCAACTGTGGACTAAATTAAAGTGTGATTAATTAGTGGACAGACATTTTAAGGCTTGTAATTTAATTAATAGTGTAAATTGTATACTTTATAAATAAAACTATGTATTTAATTAGGCTATCCTCTCTGAACCTGTTTTCCCACTTGTAACATTTGGTCTCACGAATGGGATAGCCTTAATTAATAGATTTAGTATTTAGATTTATAATTAAAATAAATAATTTTAAAAATTAGTATGTATCTATTTGAGAATAGAATTAGTATTAAGAACTGTAGGCAGTTTTGAGTCTGAAAACATTTATACTGACTTGAGTGTAATAAAGTAGGTGTTTTGAGTAGAAGTTTAGGCTAGCTCATTGGTGAAATTTGATTGCAGTTAGTATAACAGTAGTGACAGAGTCATACTGATAGTGCATATTGATGAGGAAGGTGGCAGTTGACAAACTTAGGAACATAATGGCTTTCTTGGCCCAAATAGAGTAGCCAGGATAAAATTGAGAGTAAATAAAAGGAAATTAAGAGTGGCCAGTAAGACTTTAAGAGCAAAATGAGGAACAGCTAAGAAGAGGTGAAGAATGCCACGAAGAGTGAAATTGACGAAAAGAAAAAGGCACAAGAAGACGCAAGATGAAATAGTGGCTGCTCAAGAAGAAATGAAAAGAAGATAGACAAAACCAGCATTCAGTTTGAAGTTAAGTGCAGTGTTTGGAGCAACACCTGGTGCAACAACAGCAACTTGCCTGACAGGAGCAAGAGCTAATTTAGTTTGAACAGGTCACTGAACGGCATGTAGAAGCTGTAACTGAGGAGTGCCGTCGGATGATGAAAAATCCTACAGCTGCTGCAAACAGTAAGAGAGTTCCTAGGGATGTCAAGGTGGAAGGGTCTACTAATGGCCACCCAAAATTCAAGCCATCTATTTTTGATGGCCAATCTTCACGGGCAGTATACAGGCGACAGTTCAAGGCAGCTGCAAATATGAATGGTTGGAGCGAGGAATAGAAGGCTACAGCTCTTGTCTTCACCCTGTGATGACCCCCGCTTGAGCTGCTTCAGACAATACCAGTTCCAGAGCAGAAGGACTATGCTGTGTTAGTAGAATCTCTTGAGCTGACACATGGGCGAAATGTACAGTACTGCATTGAAGACACATCAACGGTGATACTCAGAAACCCTTCAGAAGTTTTTTGTTTTGTTTGGCCCAGCACAAAAATATCTACGATGCTCTTGTTCACTCCCTGGAAATTGAAAGTGCCTACATTGCTTCAAGGAACATGAGCATCAAGGCAAACCTTGATAGAACTTACCACAATTAGAATGACAGTTCTAGTACTAACGAGGGAAATATCCTCAGGGTATTAAGGCTTGGAGACTGTCCACGGTGCTTCGCTTGTCGAGAACAGGGGCATTTTCAGCGTGACTGCCCAAATCGTGGTAGGAAACCCAAGAAAGAAGGACAAAGCTGTGATAAGAAGATTGAACAGGAAAAGATCTGCCAGTTCGAAGGACATGAGGTTACCCATGGCATCCTCTGCTACTCGACCAAGGTACCACCACCCACCGCTACTCGACCAAGGCACCACCACCCACCGCTATTCGACCAAGGCACCACCACCCACCGCTACTCGACCAAGGCACCACCACCCACCGCTACTCGACCAAGGCACCACCGCCCACCGCTACTCGACCAAGGCACCACCGCCCACCGCTACTCGACCAAGGCACCACCGCCCTCTGCTTTTCGACCAAGGCACCATCACCTGAAATCATGAACAAATACAGTCCAAATGCATGTTCAGCATTTCTGTTCCTCCAAACCAAACTACATGTGAAGTTTCAAAATTCAAACCATTCGCCAATTTTAATTAGCAGCCCTATTACAGTTAAAATAAAATAGTAAATTGTGCTTTTAATTTAGACAGAAAAATTTACTATGGTAAAAATTATACTGCCAGGTTTATGGTAATTTTTAATTAAGTATAAATTAAAAATGGCTTAAAGCAAAACTATAGGTGGAGCAAAAATAAATGTTTAGTAGGGCTACAAATATGATTAAGTATACCACTTAACAAATGTTTTACTTTAACTGGATTCTTGTACAGACAGTGAATGAAAGTACACATTGTGTGATTCTAAAACCCACACTTTATAGAAAAAACCTTTTAAACAAAGTTGCTAGGCTTGGGACTTCTAACCATGTCGAAGGCAAAGGGTTTACAGACATTTCTGTCGACATTGTAGTCTGTATATTCAGGGTAGACGTCTCCTGATGATAGTGACTGCAATGGCAATCGAAAAGTTGGTGGTGTATTTTTTTGCCTTTAATGCACCTAGAATCCACAAGCCAAGCAACCTCGGACAAAAATCATTAAAACCTGCAATCTTTGCTGTTAAAACAAAGCCAGGAAACTGAAAAACCATTCAAATGCTTTCAAGATAACTGGTTGTTGCTAAACTATTTTATGGTAGAGTGTTTTAAATATCTTTGCAGCCAAAACTACTCATGATATGTTCATTAAAAGAGTTACTCAGTGTATATATATTTTTTCTTTCTGTCTCAATTTAGATGATACTCTAATTTGTTCATATTATTGGCTGTTGACTTAGGCCGGTATTCCACTGTAAAATGTTTTATAAAACATCTTTTATAAAATATATTTTCCATCTTTCAATAAAATATTTGTTTAGTGCTTATTTTATAAAAGTTCTAGGCTGTCAAGTACACTACATAAAAGATTGTTGTCAAATATTGGCTTCTAAGACTTTTTTTTTTTTTCTGTCTTTAATAAAACAACCAGGTTTAACATTGTTTATAGCATCAGCGATGGTTTTATACAGATGTTGTCTTTAGTTCCTATTTTTGTAATCTTCGTGCTTTGCACTGTACAGCATTTCATTACATTCATACTCAGCAATCAACATTTTTGTCATTTCCACACTCCAAATGTACTTATTTGTGGGCTTAGTGGACATTTTTAAAATTTACTACCGTGAAACAATGTAAACAATCAAATTATTTTATAAAATGTAATGCCAACCTATTACATTTTATAAAATAAATTTCATATAGATATAATTTATAAAATATGACCTATTACACTATAAAGAATCTTGGTCAAAGAAGTTTTATAAAAGATGTTTTATAAAATATTTTACAGTGGAATACCGGCCTTAAGGTTTTTAGTGGATGTGGATGTCACGTTTTGTACCTGACTGAAAGGTTCCTGTCCCCCCTGGCGACCAGGCCTTGAAGAAGCACGACAGGAGCGTCCACGGGGCGCCGGGCTCGGTGACGTACTCCTGCGGCGAGTGTGGCGCGGCCTTCCGGGCGCGCGGGAACCTGCTGCGCCACTACCTGACCGTGCACCGCGCGCTGCGACGCTTCGTGTGCGGGCTGTGCGGGTGGCGCCACGGCCAGAACCAGGACCTGCGGCGCCACCTGCAGCAGAGGCACCGGGTGGAGGGCCCGTCCATCCTGGGTGCCGACAAGAAGCCACTCAGCGAGGTGAGTGCCGGCACACGAGTCCTGGGAGCCACGATAGAGCGAGGAACCTTACAAGCCCCGCCTACTTGGATACAAACTCATTGTGCAGAGCTTCAGGAAAAATAACGCGATTTGAAAACTACTCGATATATCCGAGTGGAGTCTGTTTACGAAAAGCATTTAAAAGGGTTTGTTGAGGCCCGATAAGTAGTTTTGTGTCAGCATTTATTTTGTTTCAGCTGTATTTTTAGAGAAGTTAAAATGGCTTAAAGGCTTGTTTTCAGACAAGTTTTTTGGCATAAAATAACCAGTACATATTCTTGAAAGCACTTAAAAGGCCTTGCATTACACCTTTGTATTCATTTCTCCGACATGTAATGTTACGGTCACCTCTCAAATTTCGTAGTTGCCGTATGCATGACCGGAAGACTTCGCGCCATTTCAGATTCTTGCGCTTAGAGGCGATACCGCGCTGGAAATCTTTATCCTCAAATGTAATACCACCTACTCGCTGACTAGTTACTTCATCTCACTGCGCTTTTCTTGCTTAACTGCAACGTCCAATACTGGCGATGAATTGTCAAAGTTCAGTTTTAATATTTAAGGCTTGAAGGGTTTACCGACAGCGAAGACAAAATCTGTAGAGTGGTATGGTGGCAGCGTGACGTCAGCGGGTGACAGAGAGTGACAGCGACGTTGAGAGGTAGTGGTGAGTCAGCGGTCAGTGTCTCTCTCCTCTCTGCTGGGCTGAGCGGGATATATATATATATATATATAAAAAAAACACACACACATATTTCTACCAACAAATGTCTTTATACAGTCTATTCGATAACTGGCAGGGTGCCTCGTGGTCAGGACTTCCAGCGACGTAGCCGTCAAACGGCGGAGATTGTTTGATGGTTTCCAGGACTGAGCTGCGATGGAAGTATAGCTGCAGGCATCAAAGTCACTACACAGGTGCTATGTTGGTGCCTTGCGGGTGGTATTCAATCCAAGATAACGTGCAGATCGCTGTCAGTTACCAGGGACAAAAAGTCATCCCGTAACAAGACAACTTAAAATTAAAAAAAAAAACAGTATTATGATGTAAACAACAAATTTTTTTTTCATGCCCTAAAATAGTCACAAGAAGAACAGATGCTTGTAGTAGCTAGCAGGCCAAGCAATATTATTTGTGTATTGGTACACTCTACAATGGGCACAAGGAGGTTGAAACATGAGACAATGATGTTAGCGGTGATGCTTGACCGTTGCCTGACGCTAAGGTCGCACTGACTTGTCATGGCTCATGATGACATAGTGTAGTGTTGAAACAGTTAGGATGTTGATACAGTGCATCAACTCAAACATATTGAGCCTCCGTAGATCACACGCACCAAGGCAATCTGGGTGTTTTTTGTCTTTCATCTGTTTTATGTTGTATTGTTCAATTGTTTGATCATTTCTTTTCAGGCAGTTTATTACTTGTTTCTCTTCTTTTTTTTATCTTACACAAATTATATTAATGGTTTTTTTACTCTTGTTGTGTTGGCCATTATTAGAGGTTATTATTTGGTTTTTGTTTTTTACAGATTTATGTACTTCCGAGCATCGACAACCTCCCACCATCAGATCCACTCGTCGCCAAAATTAAATCTATTGTAGATAAAGAAAAGCAGAAGTTCCAGGAGGTGGAGGAGTTGCTGTTAGCTGTGGGCACTGACAAGCAGACAAGTGGTTTCGGTGAAGATGGAGAGGAACGGCCGATGGTCTCCTCCGTGGAACGGCAGAGGCGTGTTGCCACAGCGCAGATGGGCACGGACGCGGGGACCCAGGACGGTGGGTCCGGGCCCAGGGACTGCACGGTTGCAGTGCAGTGCGAACACTGCGGCACACAGTTGTGCAGCGAGGTGTCGCTCCTGGCCCACCTCCGGGAGAGGCACGCCATGCTGGTGTGCCGCTGTGGCGTCTGTGCGGAGGCCCACGTGGCGGGGAGCCACGGCGTCTGCCTGCGCGTGCCGGGGCTGCTCCTGGAGGCGCGCGGCTCCCGGAGCTGGACGGTGACCGAGGGCTTCCTCGTGCAACCCGTGTCTCCGAGCGTCGTGGCTGCACTTGAAGCACAGTCTCTTCCGACTGATCCCACTGGTTCCACAACCATCCGACTAGATCCTGCAGCCTCGCAAGAATCCCTGTAAGTATTGTAGTACTTTATGTTTTACTTATATACTAGCTTTGCTGGCACAATTTCTGAGTATTGCTAAAATATTACCATTAAAAAAAAGTAATAAAATTAATTCCAAACATTTTTACTGAATAAATAGACAAAATAAAATTGTCTGATGCATAAAATATTTATTTCATAACATAACTGTTTAAAAATGATATTTTTGAAGTAGTTATGCGTAGGCCCTTTTTTAGTATTGATTAATTTATTACGCTTAATTAATTTATGAGATATAAATAATAACCTAAAAAACATGCTTAGATCTTTTTCACACCTTTAGGTAGAATTTTACAAAACGTAAAAATTGTGGTTGGTAGTTTTTGTGTGTTTAGTATTGGTACCCTATATTATTTGTTACATTTAATTGAATTCACAGATTAAAATTATTAATCTTTAAAATATACTTACCCCTATTTGACATCTTTTGAGTGGAAGTTTTTGTATGTTCTTTATTGGTACCCAAAATCATACATTATACTTAATTAAATTTGTAGATATAATTATTAATTTTTATAACATATATATACCTGTTTTTCACTCCATAAGAGTTGTTTTCACAAAATAAAAAATTGTGGATGTAAGTTTTCGTATGGTCTTTATTGCTTAGAGGTTTAAATTTGTAAAATATAAAAATTTTAGTGGGTAGTTTTTGAATGTTAATAATCACTACTTATTATTTTTTCTTAAGCTTAATTAGTTTTAGAGGTATAATTAATTATCTTAAAAATCACATTTACCCCATTTTTCACCCTTAGGGGTGGAATTCTGTATTTAGACATAGCCTAATTTCTAAGTTAGTCAACATCCGTCCAGTAGTTATGATTGATGCTTGAACAAACACAAAAATTTTAAAAACTATATTTTTGAATTCTCAATAAATTAAATAGTCATTTCCATTAGTTTTTCATCATTTCATACAATGTACGGTCTTTTTGCCTCAAACAGTTTTATTATTAGTATAGATATTATGTGTGTGTATGCATTAATTTTTTCTCCTGCGATAACGAATAGTATTACTACTTACGTGTTATTTGCCAACACTTGGCTAATTTATTCCCCTATTTACCTGATTTTTTTACCATCATTGGTATGTAGCAGTTTCTAATGTCTAACATTAATAAATTGCATAACTAATTGAACAGTAGGCTGTAACTATGTGGTAACCCACAATGTGTAAAGTGAAAGTTACGTTATTCTACCCCGCTCTTCAGTTGTTACTTATAAACTAAGTATTTTTCAATTTCACTAATATGCACCTAAAATGCAATTGTCTTCTATTATACATATTTTCTGTTTTATTATTTCACAAAAGTTTCTGTAATGAGCATGAAACTGTGTTTCAGGGCGCCAAACAAGCCAGCTCAGACATTATCGACTGAAACAGCTGAAAAACATACTATCGACAATGGTACAAGCCTTTAGTTTTATATTTATTTGGTTAAGAATGTTACTTTATCTGTGACAACTTTATAACTGACTCAGTCATTGTCGACTATTGAGTAGAACACATTAGTAATTGACTGAATTGCTTGAGATTTAGTTTTTGATGTGTGCACAATTATAGTCGTCATATTGTAATACTAGAGAACATAAATATGTTATGTACATTAAGTTCTTAAATTGTTTTAGAAGTTTATAGAAGTTTCCAAAATATTTCCTGAAGAAATAGGTACTTCAAAATCTACCTACACATGTAGGCTGTATCAAAAGAGATTTTTTATTACTACATGCAGGAAAAATAGGTTATTTTTCCTTGCTGTATGTACTTGAATATTCAGAATTTTTAAAATATAATCTTTGCTAGGGATTGAATGTGAAACAGCAATAAAATTGCCTGATTAGACAATTTGTTATTGAATTATAAAATTGAGGTTTTATTCTACTATAATGATGGGATACCGTTAGTGGAGTTTAAAGAAAATTTTAATGTGGTAATGTCTTTGCACTTGCAGTTGACTGTGGAGGTGAGAACCGGTACGTGTGCTCAGTGTGCGGGAAGACCTTCAAGGAGAAGGGCAATCTGAAGGTTCACATGCGCAGCCACACGGGGGAGAGACCATTCCGCTGTGAAATTTGCGACCGCAGAATGAGGTCGGTATGCAGTTGTTTGTCAGAATTTATAGCATTATTAAACGTTTTCATGATGTGCTTGAAAAGCATCTTTTTGAGTATTAAAAACTAATTACACTATGCCCAAAAGTTTAATAAAATATTTTCCTGATTGTTAACCAGTGATGTATGTATTTACGTTAGTGAGGCGGAATTATAAGTCCGATGCTCGCTGTTTCTTCCAAAGGGACATTATAAAAGGGTGCACTGAGGTTTGTTTTCGCACTTTATGAGCCAGGTGTGTTAGTTGCCTCAATGCATATTTTTGATGTAGTGAATGTACATTTTTGTGTAAACTACGGTTGTTTCAGGTATCAAAAGGAAATGTTGGAGCACAAAAGAATGCACGAGGGATTGTTGCCGCATGTGTGTGACCAGTGTGGCCGCAAGTTCACAAGACGCAGAGTGTTGGTGCGGCACAAGCACACCCACTCTGCAGTCAAAAGGTAATAATGCTGTTTACGTCATGGAGTATCAAGCTCCACTGAAAGCAGCCAAATGCATAGAAATGTTGAATTCCTGCTTTAACCATAGTTTTTAGGCTGTATAGTGAAGTACATCAACAGCCCACATAGCATTTAACTTACATTAATTTAAACATTGATTAAATGAAACAGTCCAGACCAGAGCTGTGATGGATAATCGAATATACTGATAACAGAAATCTCTTAGTAAAAACGTATAGTGATGTGATTTCACTATTACGAAAATTAAAATAAAATCCTTTAAAAGTAAAATAATTCATACATTTACACACACACACTCACTCACTTGCATACACATACACTCACACACTCACACTTTCAGCTTTATACAGTATTGTGTAAAAGTAATCCATGGATAGTTTTTAAAAATATCTTATGTTTTTGTTTTTTGTTGATACACTTTTTTTCAGATGATGATGGATTACAGAAATTGATGGTTAAACGAGTTTATTGTACTATAAAACTGTAATTTTGTTAATTGTTTGCAGTGTGCCAAAGCAACTGTAGACACCATGATTGTCAATGTACATGTTTTGTACTGCTTGCTTCATCATTAATTTTTTTTTCTTTATTCATTATTCATTCATTCATTCATTCATTCATGAGTAAAGTGCAAAAAAATTTAAAAAAAAATTCAAAGTAAGGTTTATAACCTCATAGTATGGCAAATTGTCCTGTGGTGAGACAGCGGGATATCTTTCACAAAAATTAGTTTATGCGAGGCTGTAATAGCAGAGAAAACTGAGTACGATGTATAAACTAAATATGGAATTTTTGTTCTAAGTAGTGATGAGTCAGTTCCGGTTCTCAGTTAGTGGTCCCAGCGGTTCTCAGCAAATTAACAGCACAGAGAATCCGAATATATGGGTATCAAAGAAAGCTTAACAGCTAAACTTCCCCCTGGTGAAGATACAATAGACTTCCGGTGACCAACATGCACACAATTTTCTGACTTCACGTTTGGCCTGTGTGAGGAGAAAGCAAGTAGCAGCCAAGCCGAGTGGACGTACTCCAGAGAGCTTGTGACTGACCCTACGCTGCTCTGGAGTGAAGTGAAGCAGAGGAGCACAAGCGACGAACAGTTGTGCTAACACTTTCCACTGCTACACAGCCACCAGCAAAACCCTGTGCGCAGGGAGGTACAGTTGAGTTGTCTATGGAGTAAAACGATACATCACACATGATTATACTAGAGGTGCAGCACCTCTCGGCCTTTGCACAACCCCGGCTACTAGTCCCAGGGTTCGGTCAGTGGGTGATCCAGTGCAGACAGGCTGTCTACACACAATGACGACCATAATGGAAGCTACTGCATCGCCACCCCCCTTCCCCCCTCACAATGCAGCAGCCAGAGACGGTCCCTGGCAACCCTGGCAGGACGTGCCATACAAAATGTTAAAATGGAACGACGCAATGGCCACAGTACATGTACAACTGTACAACTACCTAATGGTTCACGCTCGCTGAAATCGTCCCTTCAGGACAAATAGTCAGTTTGCAACTGTAGGTGAGTTGGCTAGCATTGCAGAGTACCATGCTGCAATCAGGGCCCTCGAGGCCATTCGCACTCAACAATCCATCCTTCGCCAGAAGGACGAGATTCCGAAAAAGTTCCGTGTTCCGTGGGGTGCACCAACATACACCAACTGAATTCATTATCAAGGTGTTTGTGAACATGAAACTGCCCATCCTAGCATTCTGGTTGCTGAAGTCCCTCAGACCTGCGTTACTGACAAGATGCTCGCAATATGCGTGGAGGATTACTGCCACCGTGCAGGGTCTTCACAGTGCAGCCACTGCCAACGCTTGGGCCATGTTGGCAAGGGATGCAGTGCCAAGTCTGTGTGTCGCTGGTGCAGCGGTGCACATCGAGCCCCCGACTGCAGCCGTAACCCAGGCTCCGCCACATTACCCCGGCCCCTTGGGCCCACAGAGACCACCCAGGCCTCACCCTTGGGGAGCTTCGTCCAATTAATTGCTGCCAGCCTTAATGGAAGTAAATAATCCGGAATAACATCACACACCTCCGACCAGTAGTAATAAGCTACACAAAATTATTTTCTGGAATGCATGCAGTTTAAGAATAAAATGCCGGAATGCGGAATGCCGAAATGCGCACTTGGAGTTTCTTCAGTAGAACTCGTCAGTCATTAAGGCTTATACGTACCTATGTCTGCTGGGCATGGCCAGTCGGGAAACCCTTACGTTCAGTTCCAGTTGTGTTACGGCATGGTATAATTTGACTTGCAATATAAATCCATAATTAATAAATCCCATATAATTTGCATCCAACCCATTTATTTACAAATTCAAAATAGTCTGAAGCACGCAGGTGTAGGTTTGGCTCCTCATGAGCTGAACAGTATTAGCAGCAGCGAACACCATCTTGCAGATGTATTATGGGCATTTCTTCTTTTCTCTGGCCATAATGGTTATATTGCAGTTTTGACCTCATTCTTGAGTACTCTCCAGTCCTTCATTTTTTGTCTAGAATTTTTTCGTCCCATTCATCATGTTTTGTTATCCCAAACAACCTTAAGTTCTCAACCACAATATTATATCAGTTATCCATTTTCAGCTACATTTCTCATTTCAGGTATAAATGTTCTATGTGCGACAAGGCATTCAGTCGATTAGATCACTTGAAGTCCATCCACATGCCAACCCATTCGACTGACAAACAAAAGCTGCCAGAGTTTGCCTGCTCAACTTGTGAGAAACGCTTTGTGTTAAAGTCGAAGTTACAGCAACATCTGATTCTTCATTCTGGTGAGGCAGCAAGTTGTGCTTTTTTGTAGTAAATTCAATTGTTCATCTCGTTTGTAATTATTCTGCACTCCTTGTCTAGGGTCTCTGTAGTTATGAGAGTCTGTAACAGTTAATTCCATTATTTATTCTTGATCTAAGGTGATATGCGACATGTAATGGCTAAAAAATCTTCCGTTAAATTTTTATAAATTGCTTTTTCTTGTGAATAAATGTTAAGGGACAGATATGTAAAGCATATTTACATTAGGATGTAAACAATTTTTATTTTTGTAAAAAAAGTTTCCCTGAAGTATTTAAGAAACATTCCCAGAGTATTGAGTCCTTTTCATCTATGCAGGTGTTAATGTTTGAATTTTTAAATTTCTTTTTCTTCATGGTATGTATTTGAGGGTTTGACTGTCCATTCTTATCATTATATTCTAATGAGATTTCCAATGCTGTTTAAAAAATTTGATATATATTTTTTAAAATTTATTTTAGTTTCGACTGGTAAGGGAAACTTAAATTATTTGAATTTAATAGAAGTGTTTGGAATTTTCTTAGTCATAATTGCTTGGAAAAAAAATTTTTACAAAAAAAAACAGTATCATTCTTTTGTAAAATTTTTGATTTTTAATGATTATTTTAGCAGGATTTGCAATGTGTGTATTGTAAACCTAGGTTAACCAAACCAATACTGTGAACCAAAAAATGTCTTTGAATCCACGCAAATGCCCTTCAGTCTTGTAAAAATAAAGTAGAGCAGAAAAACTTCACCCACAAATACCAGGTTTGGAAAGAATTGAGCAGCAAGGCAACAGTACTACCATGAGACGAAGGAACACAAGGGCATTGCGGTTCCTTAGCATGTGCAGAGGAAATTGGAACCTATTCAACATGCCCATTGCCCATACTGTTGTACATGCAGACAAGAGTTGCACAAGGCTGTAATTATGGGGTAATGAATGATAAAACCCAGACTGCTGAATGCAGGTTTCGATAGTACCTATATAGTTTCAGCAAACACAACTGAATACGTACTCTAGTTATAAAACGGCTAGTTGAAATATGTTTTGCGAAATCCAAGCACCATCAATTAAAAATACAGAAATAGTATTTTAAGGAAAATTAGTCCTTATTTTCAATACTTCAGATCGTCATATTTTAACATAGAATAAATGCTTTTATTTTATATATATATTTCCCAGTATTTAGATTATTGAACTGTATTTAGTTCACTTTATTTTGCAGATAGTGATAATAATTCACTGATAAAACTGTATCAACCGTTTAGAATTTCTGCATGTTTGAAATGGTGCACCCCTGTTGTGATTATTTGGTAGTGTTAAATTGGTCTGTTTAGTTATGTTTTTTAATTGTAAGTGGCATGTGTGGATCAATTTTGAGGTGATATGTGGCGTCAATGTGAAATATTAAGAAAACTTGGCCATTTTTGGCCAGTACCCCCCCTTGGACAGAAACATTTTAACTGGGACAAATTGATTTATTACGATATTAAAAAACAATTGTTTTGTCTCCAGGGGAGAAGAAATATGAGTGTAATCTTTGCTTCAAGTCATTTGCTTTGAATAGCTATTTGAGTTCACACCTCAAAACCCACAAGAAACAGGCTGGCTACATAACGTGTCCAAAATGCCCGAGGAAGTTTGTCTCAGATGAAACACTTAAGGTTAGAAATTTTTTGTTTGATTACTATGATTACAGTAATATTTTATAATGATAAAGTTTAGATTGTAACGCTGCAGACCTCTGCCCTTCCCAGCTTTGCAGAGTATTTTTATACCATTATATGTTCCAGTGGGATAGTATATCAGTTGATTTTATGGTACAAGATCAGAGTAATTTAGTTTTAATACTTGTATTTTTTTTAAATATTATTGTAAGTAATTTTTATATTTAACTATTTTATTCAGAAAAGCCATTTAACTATGATTTTACTGGTTCTCACGTTGTTTGCTAAGTTATTGTTGTGTATATACTTTTTTTTCTCAGTATTTTATTCATTTTATGGTTTTGATGCAAGTATTTTATGTTTGGATCTATTTAAAAGCTGTAATCATGTTAGTGGAACATTATGTATTGTGTTAGTAAAAGGAAGTATGAGAGACTGTGTGCCAAGGCAGTCATTTTTATAGACTTTTTTGACGTGACATCTAAAAAATTGATGAATGCCGGCTGCACGCACGAAAAAGTGTCCCACTACGGATGTCCCACTACGGATGTGTCCTGTTTGCTCATTGTACGCATGCGTGGCATCTCTCTTCCACTCGATTGGAACAACCATTGATTTGACTTTTGAATCATATTTTCGTCGTTTGAATTATTAATATTATGTAATTTAACGATCGTCCACTGATTTTCAGCACAATCGGTACGGTTATTCAAAAGTAATGTTGAATATTCAAATACGTTTTGAACCAACAATGGTGTTGTACAGTTACACATAATAATTCAAATTACACCCGGGATCTTTTGCACAATGTTTTAAAAAATATTGTAACACATTATAAATAAGTTTGGTGTATTTGGGATATGTATT
The DNA here is from genome assembly GCF_032445375.1 of Bacillus rossius redtenbacheri. NCBI lineage: Eukaryota > Metazoa > Arthropoda > Insecta > Phasmatodea > Bacillidae > Bacillus > Bacillus rossius. The sequence continues at coordinate 6,757,140 of NW_026962012.1, read as the reverse complement.
TGTTATAAAATCGTGTTATAAAAACGAAATAATATTATTCCCCTACCGTGAACAAAATTTTTATAAATATGTACATAACATCTGAAACTATTACATTTGTGAAGTATGGCTTCGTGGGCGTGCGGTCAGCGTCACTAACTTCCAATTCAAAGGTTGTCCGTTCGAATCTCGGCAGCTGCGAAATTTTTTTTTTGTACTTGTAAAAATAAATACGGCGCACGCAACATTTCAAAAGTAACAAATATTTTTGAATTAATGAATGCAATTAAAAGTAAATTTATTAATTAAATTGTATATTTCATTTCACTCCATTGTATCCATACAAAATAGTGATAATTCCATTAAAATGATTCAATTTTATTAAAAGTATGCAGAGATAGATTTTATCATACAAAAGATAGAAAAATTAAAAAAAAATTTCTTCCTCAAAGAATATAATATTTTTAATGCCTAACTAGTTTGGTTGCAAAAACCTATTACGGCTCAGTCTCAGGCCGAATATGATATTTCCTTTTCTTCTGGATCAATCATTTCATCAATGTTTTGTTATGACGTCGTCACGTTAAACTATCGTCCGTAAACCGACTTTACAGACAACCAATTCCCCCCCCCCCCCCCCCCCCCCCCCGTACAGACACCTTCGTGTGCATCCTGTATGTAATTCTTATGATGGGAAATCTCTCTCACAGGAGATGGTAAATTTACCACATTGTTGTATCAACCAATCATAAAAGACTGTAATTTTTCATGTTTTATTTCTTGCAGGAAAAGCCTCATTGCAAGGGTTAGGAAATTGGTATTCTGTTGTGTTTTTTGCTGTGTTGTGCTGTGATTGGTTGTTGAGGTCACCTAACTGCTTGTTCCCTGTGTGGTGGCCGGCTGTCACATAGCCGATTTAGTCTGTGTGGAGTGCCGTCCCAACAGGTTGCGCCATTCGGCTGCTATCAAATAACATTTTGATGAGAGCTTGCAGCAGATAATTTCACGTCTGGGTGTCGGAGCCGTGCAGCAATTAAGTTTGAACCTTTTGTTTTTCATCATTTGGACTGTTCATTTAGAGATTTGGCCCCAGATGGTGGGCCCAGGCAGGGTGGTCCGTTGGTCCACGGGACATTGTTTCCCGCGTTTCTCCGTACCTAAACGAATAGGTCGCTAGGGCTATTATTTTGTGAAGGCACAGGACTGTGAGTAGCAATCGGCAGAAGTGAGTGTTTTTGTGCGGAGCTATCTTATAAAGGACATGTAAGTTTTCTAAGGCAGCGGCGTATGAATAAAAGTAGAACTGGCCTGTACAGTAATTGTAATGTAGACTGAAAGGAACTGTCTCCTACGTAGGTGCACAGCCGAACGTTCCACGAGCGACTGGCCGGGCTGTCGATGAGCGTGGAGGAGAGGAGCGGAGTCGATGGCAGGGTGGAAGAAACGGGCGTTCCAAGCGCTGATGCGAGCGCGCGGACGGAGGAAGTCTCTCAGTGACTGTTACAAGTATACGTGGTGCGTGCACTCCAGCCAGTTAGCTCCACGATTGGTAACGCTGCTTGTAAAGAAACTTCAATAAATAACAAGTAAGAATCCACTCCATTTTAGTTTTCTTTCAAGAAGACTTTCATAGTTTTATTTCACGTTGCTCCAGTCTTGAACTACTGTTTTCTCAGGCATTTATTTCCGTTTAACAGCTTTGCAACATCACATGTTCTTGTCAGGTTTATTGAATAACTATTATCAAGTTTTTACTTTTCTGTTTTAATTCTATATGATATTCTGAGACATCATTTTAACCTGATAATTACCAATTCATTGTAATGATAAAACAATTATTTCGTGCAGCCTACTTGCTAAAATTAGCTATCTTAATTGCCAGATGTCCTGATAAGTGAAGTCAGTCACTGCATTTATTTTCGCGATTCTCTAGGTTTTGACCATAACGACAGTTGAGGAGGGTCTATGCCACTTTTGATCATTGTGTTTATTACTTCACCCAAGGGTGTTCCTCTTTTCACTTACCATATATGACTGCAGATGCAACACAGTTTTAAAACTATGGGCATACAGTGATGTGTTACAGTGCAGGACCACAAAGTGTTGTTGAGGCCCCTCCACTTACCTTCCCACCTTCACTCACTCAGTGGACTCTGCTGACAAGGCTTGCTGGACTACCCCTCCCTTCAACACTCGGGCTCAAGTCTATCGCGGTAGTCTCACTTACTTTATGTGTAGTGAAGTTCAACACATTACTGTCCATTTTGAAGGCTTTGTTTTTGCGTGGAGCGTGAATTGTACTGTGACTTGTGTGTCTTTGATATGAAAAAGAATGGGTGGGAATTTAAAGAAACACAATATTGAAAATAAAAATTTACAAGGAAAGTTGGCAGTGAGACTTAAATACAGAGGGGAAAATATTAATTATAAATTAATTTTTAAAACAACCTGAAGAGTGGTTGGTTATCTTTAAAATTTCATTGTTCTGGTTGTGGTAGGTGTTTATTTTTAATTTTGCTCTGTTAATGCAATTGAAAAGAGAGTCAAGTAATTTAAATTAATAAACTTTTATTCTAACTAAACCATGCATATTATTTTATACTGGTACCTCTTGTTTCAATTGCAGAATTGAATGAAAATTGACTTTTATTAAAGTGTAGCCCATAATCACACCTAAGTTTTCCAATTGCTGTTACATGAATAAATCTTTATACAAGTCAATACAAAGCCAATTTTAAATATTTATACCCTTAAATGGGATATATTTTTAGGTTGTGTCCCAAGACCAAAATGTATTTTCTCAGGGTGTCTACAGAAGTGACAAAATCAATTTTAGTGACCTTTTCAGTGACTTTAACTGACCTAAATGGTAACATTTTTTTTTCGGATTTTTTTTTACTTTGTACTTTTGACTAAACTAATTGACACTCTTACAAAAAAATGACACATTAGGAATAACAATTATGCCTAAAAACTACCAATGACCACCAAAATTTAAAATGACATGTTATCCTAATTAGAAGATTGTGTATTTACTATACTTATATGGATGTGGAGGCGGAAAGCATCGTTATCGTAACAAGTTGTAAGTACAGTATTTACTCGCACAATTGTCGCATCAACTTTACCAAATTATATGAAAAAATGTTAAGTGCGACCATTGAGTAAAAATTAAAAAAAAAGTTATGTAAAAATTGTTTATGACGTTCTCACACAAAGATTTCCCATTAAATGTTATAGAACATTTCAATCCCGCCATTTTCTCCGTACTGTCTTAATTTTATGTTGGAATAAATTATTTTTTAAGAAATTACCATTTATTTATTTAATTAACATGAATAAAAAGTTTTCTGATGTGTAAATTCTTTTTCAGTTAAATTTTCAATCATTTTTTCCGTCGCCTCTGTGTTTGGTTATGTTGATGCCTGAATAGAGTGCGCGCACGTAGTCAAGTACGGATATTGATAGGTCACCGATTGCATTCAGCGCGCGCACTCTGCCTGGTTCCATGTAAACTATATTTGATAGCCTGCACTCACATTCCTTCCTCCATCACGGCCACGCCACATGAAAGCAGGCTGTTCCATTGTGTTTACGGCTGTTCCGATCGCACCTCAGTCGCCGTCAATAAATTAGTGTGCTACAATTATGCGCTGGCGATGATTATAAATACGGTAGTATACTGTAACATCTATTGTTTGAAAACCTCTGAATCCTCGTACAAATATGAGACTTTTCATACGTCAGGCAATGCTAGACTCGTACAGCCTGTCTCCTAAAAAAACAAAACAACGAAAACGAACATAGCATGACAATCAGCTTGGCATAGCATTGTATTTCACCACTGCATTTCATGGTATCTTATTTCAGCACTTTGTTCTTCTATTGCAGGCCAAACCATACTAAAGAAAAATACAGCTGTGCCTATTAAGGCCCGTCTACAATAGCAATGTCCTAAACTGTGTCCGAAGGACACTCGTCGCTGATTGGTCCACGTGACCCTCTGACATCAAGCGTCAAGTGGGCGAAGGTCCGAACCTACCTGGTCCCAAGACATTCGTCAATTAGAACTTTTTATCCCTACCTGTGTACTTCGGACACAGAAAAAGAACATAACATTCACAATATTTGAATTTCCGGTTCCCGTTTGAAAACGTGTTTGTTTTTGTTATTGAAGAAATGGAAGGTGTTGCAAGTCAAGAAGAGCTACTTTGCCTTACTGAATAAATATATAATATTGAACTCCCACAACTCTCATAACCATAAGTTCAATCTCAAACTACAAAACATCAAAACAAACAAAAACATTTGGTTTGGCACATTTACTGCGCTCTGGTGACAACTTTAGAAATCAATACATTCGGACATCGGACATCGCAATTGTGGACAGGGCAGCTTTCGGTGAGACAATGTGACGTCGCTCGCATTCAGATAAGGACACGGACCACGCACAGGTTCGGACTATTGTAGACACAGTTACTTAGTGTCCAATAAATACACTTGAAAATACGTCAATAGAAAAAAATTTTGTGAGCTTGTACCGAATTCTGTGACTTTTTAGTGACTTTGTGACCGCGCATCAAAATTCGTTACTTTCGTGACTTGTAGACACCCTGATTCTTAGCTGCAATGCTGGTGGCTTCACAATGTTGCCACCTCCCATTCAGCATTATCTGCGTGAGCCTGAGATGACTGGAGGAATCTTAAACAATACTATTAAGTAAAAAGTCATTTTCTTTATTAAAATAATTTCATACAAAATTACTTCTAGGTTAAATGTAACCTAAAGTCAAACACCTTGCACAATGTCATTTTGTTAAGGATTATAAACTACTGTCCATACACATATCTATCCTTCGTCCATGAGATTACATCCACATAAATAACCATTATTAATTCAAACTTTCCGATGGAAAAAATATCAGCTGTATGATACACTATCAAGTAAAAAGTCAGTCATATGCTTCTCATGGTTCATCAAATATATGAGCAGCAATCTTTATAAATTTATAACAATTTACATGTGGCATGAAATTATTATCCAATTGGTACAAGTTTTGTGGTAACTCACTGAAGAGACAATGAAAACAAACATTTGTTCTCATGGATGAGTCTGAGCAAATAATGCAACATGACACAGCAAGAATGTATATACATATATACACTTTTGTTACAATGTTAAAACATCATTATTTTTAATTAATTTTACAAGCTCCTAAATGATAAACCAATCTATTAATTTAATATCAGATGGTGAAAATAACATAAAATACTAGAATAATCAAGGTGTTAATTGAAGTTGAGCATTCTCATATTATAATTAATTAAAAAATTACTTTTTGCTAATATTCTTCTGTTCAAAAATATTTCTGTATGCATGGAGCAAATCAAATAAACATGATAAAATACTAATCAACATAGACTAGGTATTTCAAATGGAAGCAACTTGTCTCAAATCAAACTGAAGATTTCATGCTATCTACAATATGGCAATGATTGACTATCAAAATATTGTGCTAACACAATACTGCATCTGTACACAGGCTAAAATTTACAAAAATGGAACACTGTAAAACATAACCTTTATAGACATTTCTCACTGTTTATGGTAATAATATATACTTTGCAAATAAATTGTCATGCACATACGTAAGTCAACTACACTGTCTATTCAGGTACTTGGCTATAAAACCCACCAGAAAACGTGGCCACATGTATTAACCAGACTCACAATAACACAATGAAAACTCTGGGAAATACATTTTGTGGTAACCACATGACTGGGCAATATAATGAGAGACAATGCCTTAAACATATGACTCTTCTTCCTCTGTGGAATCCACACGCAGTCGTGGGCCAGAGTCCAGGAGCAGACGCCTGGAAACAACATACCTCTCAGACTGGCTGTTGCCCAAGTGGTAGGATGTTATCGGGGCCCTGTAACTGGGTATCACACTGGGAGGCGGGCGGTAGGGAGGTGGTCGTCCGCCGCTGGTTGTGAACAGTGATCGGAGCTGAGATACACTCCAGGAAATCTCTCCGTGGAGATTCTGTGGGTGATTTCTTTCCTCTGAAGGCTTATCTTCGTCCTCTGCCGTTACACTTTCGCCCGGTGGTGGTGGCAGCGACTTTGAACGTTGCGAAGACCTGGGGTTGGAACCCCTTTGCCTGTGCCGGCCACGCCTCTCCGGTGGTTTTCGAGGTGTTTGAGTGTCGGAACTTTCCCACGCCATGGTTTCCTCGCCAGAAATATAGGAGCTCTGTGGCCGAGTCGCCTGTGTTCGAGGCGGGGCGTCGACGTGCACCGGGGGAAGGTGACGAAGCTTGACCTCGGCCGAGCTCCTTTTCGGCGGCAGCGGAGGAGCCGAAGTGTCTTGTGCGAAAGACGGCGGTACTATCGTTCCCAACTTCCTGTGGTGAGCCGGGGTCGTGGGAGCTGCGGGGATCCCAGACACGTGGGGTGACGGGTCCGAATCGCTGCAGCTCTCCTCTATGTTTACTGGAGCGGCGTGTACCAACAGTTCCGTCTGTGCCGTCCCGTAAGCACTCTCCCACGCTGAATTGGCCGCAGCACAGTCCTTCCCTCTCGAGTTGGAGCGCGATACGTGAGGCGTGGAGTCATCATCAGACAAAGTGCTGGAGTCGTACGAACGATCGACTTCCTCCAGCATCGCGGTCGCAATGTGCGGGGTCGAGCGGGAGCGGGACCAATCGTCCGTCGATGAACGAGCAGCCTTCCGATGGCCGCTCCTGTGCGGCCGAACGACGTGTCCGGAGTTATCCCCCAAAACGTCCGTGTCCTGTCTGGAGAAATTGACGTCCTTCTTTGCATACGGATTTGGAACATCCAAATCCATGTGGAGATGGTGGGCCGATTTTGATCTGCTGATGGGTGTTGCAGGCTTGTAGCATGTGTAGTTGTCCCGGACTTCCAACAAAGACGTGGCGTTTGTTGGGGGTGGAGGCAGAGGGGCCTTGCCCTTTCTATGAAGGGCTGGTTTTTTTACACCAACACCATCTTCGTCATCATAGGAATGAAGTTCATTAACACTGTTAAGCAAGGACTCCTCGGAAGCACTCCGCCTCATGAGGCCGGACGGACCCGAGCTCCGGTAGGAGTGCTGATGGAGACCCCCCACCCCGGAGGAAGCACTGCCGCTACTGGACCCAGACGTGTGGTGGCTGGACTTGGAACTCGAACCACTGCTCGTGCCCCCACTGTTAAGTCTCTTGAGGTGCGACCGCTGCCTGAACCAGTCCTGTCGCTGGAAGTTGGAGTTGATGGCTCCCTGCCCATTTTGGGGACGGGCATACACTGAGTCGTCCGACGACATGTTGCGGCAACACTCTTGCACACGTTCCTCCCATCCCCCGTACACACGCACGTATTCTCGCGTCGTGGGTGCGCCCGCGATCCCCGGGAGTGTCTGCTCTCTTGTTTGGTGGCAGTTGGGGGTGGATGTAGCAGCCGGTACTGAATACGATGACGTTACCTAAAACAAAAAAAAAGTTTTGAAACCAGAACTCACTCAAAAAAAAATCTAAGATGTTCACAAATTTAATAAAGTGACACAGCTAATGCCTAACCAAACCTCATGGTTTGTCTAGACACATGGAATGATTATTGGAGATATACCACAAAGAATCTTGAAAAAAAAAATCTAATGCATTAATGTTACAAATATAGCTTGTTTTATTATAGAAATTTCGCTCAAATTGCCATCCAAAAAGGTTAATTAGTTTTCTAACTAGAGGAAAGAAATACAAAATTTTCAATTTGAAGAAAAGTTGGCAACAGAAACAAACCACATAGTATTTTCTTTTCCCACTGCTAAGTTATGTAGACTTAGGATAACGAAACTTGTCCAAGTAAAAACCATATACCGTATTTACTCGCATATAGGTCGCGGCAATTTTACCAGATTTGATGGGGGAAAAATCAAGTGCGACCTATATGTGAAGAAAAAAATTTTTAATTTTTGAGGAATTTTTTTTTGCAATATAGTAGAATTCCGCCGATGCGACTCCCCTCTGATGCGTCCATTCCGTTTATACGACCGTTTTTTGAAAAACCGTGAAAATTTTGAGCAGAGAAAGTCGAAATTTTGAGTAAAATCGGCTGAAAAACAAGTCTGTTACACTTTGTTAGGCGCTATGTGTTCACGTTTATCTTGGCGAGAGCTGTACTGTAAGCAGGCAGGCATACAAAAGACGGCTAAAAATAGATACCACCCCTCTATAGACTGTCCACGCGGCAGTGTCTAGACGAGCTCGGCGCGTCCACTATCGCACGAAAAGCCACTGTGGTAGCTTCTGCGAGAGCATAAGAAACTCGTCCGGCCAGGCTGGCGGTAGCATCGGCTTGACGTCATACGTGACGTGACGTGACGCGACGCTTACCTCTCCCATCCCCTGCTAATTCTTCCAGGCTCATCCCTCCCAGAACCACAAACCATGTAAAAACACCCTCCCCCCTTTTCCAACTAACATTTTAACACATTCCCTCCCTTATTTCAACCTTCTGCGTGAGAAACTGTCAGCATCCTCCTCCCATCCGACACCGCGTGCGGTAAAAGCCAGGTTGTATTGTCCATTCTCGGTAAAATAAATATTTTTATGGGCTTATACGACTGTCCTTCGCCGTTAATAAGTTTAAGTTATTATGATACAATTTGTTTATTAGTCACACAGCAGTTTCTGCTATAAAATCACTAATACCTCGAATTTTATTGAATAGAAAAATTTAGCTGGCCGTAAATATATTTATTTTACTGCATAGTTACTTTTCCATCTGCATTCAAACATTTTTTTTTCTTCTTTTTTTTTACGATGTGAAGGGTCGTGGAAAAGATAATTGCTTGAGCTGTCAAAATAAACATCGCTGACGGCAAGTGTGGGAGCGCATATTGTCGGTCTGTCGCTGTGATTATCTACTCCAAAAGCATGTCACAGCATTTCAGGATAGCATTGTTCATATATCTTTCGTTTATAGCCGAATGTTTTCTACCTGATCCACACAAGTTCCTTCGCCACGTTTTGAACGAAAATAACAACCAGCCGGCTAGCATAGCTGGAATCGCGTGACGTGAATTCACTTAGCGAAGTATTTATCGGAACCCATAACGAAAACCGCTGTAGATATAAAAAATCATAACAGGCCTTTTTTGTTCGTAATTAAATTTACTACAATTTTTATTCAGTGCATTTTTTCAATACAAAGCACTGTTTTCGAGTTATAGTCTACAATTAAGACATTTTAAGAAGTCTGGAATCTAACTTGACTTCAATTTTCTATATTGGGTTATTACGAGTACTTGTTACAACAATTTATCACACCATTATCAGCTCTCGTAGTAGCGGAGTTTTACAGTACCCGTTAACTCTTTCGTGCACGGCGCGCCGACCATTTGCGTCATTAAATTACCAGTGCTACCAATATGGGGGGAATCTTAAATACCAAATTCAAGACCTCAAATTATGGGTGCGACCTATGTGCGATGGCGACCTATATGCGAGTAAATACAGTAAAACCTTGGCTCTAGATAGTGTATTAAAAATATATTTGGCTGTACTTTTTATCATCATCTTGTGAACTAAAGAACATAACAGAAGAACATTGAATGGTTTAGTTGCAGTTTTTTAACATTCTCTCAATTTGTATTGTTTTTTACCTTTACGCACACATTTTAAGTGACTTACCACGATAAAGAAATTATCCATTATTTTCACTGGTAGTCAGATACGCAGTGAAATAATTTGTTTATTAAATTAAGGTAAAAGATATACAGCTGTATAAAAAGAACACTATTACTGCTTAATAGTTTCCTGTTTGTAAACATGTGCACAAATAACGTAAGCAAACAGAACAACAATCCATACAAACTAGAGAAAACTTTTAATTTTTACAAAATATTTCAAACTGTGTAAGCTTATTTACAGTTGCTTTGGTTCTGTACAAATGTTTCCAATATTGCTGAAATTTAGATCTCTTTCATATTGATATGGTTTTTACTTAAACGGACTAGGAAAAGAGCAGGACAGGGATATTTGGGAATGCAAGCTCTCGCCTCAAATGAAGTGATCCATCAGGAGGCACGAGTGAAGACACGCACCTGGCCGTGCTCGTAGCGGGCCGGCTGAGGGGGCGGGTACAGGGCCCGGCCCGAGCCCGAGCTGGTGGACCCGCTCTCCTCCTCGTCGGGCGTGAAGGAGTCTGACATGGTGAGGCCCGAGTCGCGGCTCAGCGACATCTTGTCCTTGCGCGGGGGCGGGCACGGCTCCATCAGCTCCCGCTCCAGGCTGTCGATGGACGAGTCGTCGCGCCGCAGGCCCCCGGCTGGAACCACATGCCCACTCTCGTCTCCTGCACTCGGGCCCGTCACTGGCCGTGATGGTCGCATACAGTAGAACCCTGTTATGATGTTTTTCAACGGAGCACAAGAAAAAAACATTATAAGCAGGAAATCTCAATTTAGCACTTAACAATGTTCGAGCTTTGTACCAATGGACTCACCAAGCTATGTAAACAACTTTAATGTTCTAACCAAAGATAGTATACTTGATACATGAATTTTCTGAAACAAGCCAACAATTTTTCAACTTCGTCTTGTTCCCTGGTTAAATTTTGTTTGTCTTTAAAGATACACTGCCACATTTTTTTGTAAAATTGTCTCACGATTCATGATGACAACATTAAGAGTGAGAACCTTTTTATCGTAAATGTTGGAATAATTTGGTTTTAAAACATTTTTTCCCCCATTTATTGAATGTTAGAAAGAAAACTTTATAAGCAGGAAATTACACTATTTATGAACGTTATAAGCAGGAAATAAATACATTGTCCTTATGGGGGAAATATTATACGCAGGAAAACATTATATGCAGGAACATTATAACAGGGTTCTACTGTATGCACAAATACAAATGCACACTTCTTAAAATGATTGAAAGACAAGAAGCAACTTGACACGGAACGTGTTTAAATACACTAGTTCTTAATGAAAGAACAAAAATGCAATGAAATTGTTAGCCGAGATTTTATAACTTCATCGGCCACAAAACCATTTTGTTGATAGTTCTTTTGGCAATAACTGTTTGATGTTAGGCCCCACAGTCCTGTATCATTTACTATTAGGTAAATAATTTGTTTTATTTTATCACCCCTATATATTTTTTCTGGTTTATTTGTATTTTATTTATTTTCTAATTACTTTATTGAGATTTGAATTGTTTTATCCACATTAAATCTCTGGCAGAAACACACACTGCAACCTACAAAGTTTCTAACTTATCAGGTATCAAGAGAAGAATCATTATGTAGGGTCTTCTTTATCTTTCATAGACGGGCTGGCAGAACATTGAATAAGCAAAAAAGTCTGACAATATGGAGGTGTTAACATTGATATAATTGTTATAATTTTACATGTTAAGAACCTAAAAACTATAGTTAACAACTAAACACATAAAAAAAATAACAGGAAAAAAAATGAATTGTCTGAATGGAGTAAAATAAAGCACTTAAGTAGTTTATTCATGTAATGAATTAAATAAATTTTTGTTCATAGTCTGTTTTCCTGATGAGTGCCATTTCTTCGCTCATGCTCCAATGTATTTACAAATTTGTATTACAGTAGAGCACCCGTCAACCGGAATCATTGGGGGGAGGTCTATTCCGGGTAAGGGGAGTTGCGGTAGGGAGGCAAAGAAAAAAGCCATTACAGTGAAACCTCGTTAATAAAATACCGGTTATTTCAAAGTTCGCGTTTATTCGAAAACTTTTAATTCCCCTTCAGACTAGGATAGCATATTTAATGTCAATCAATACGGTTAATACGAAATATTCGTTATTATGTATTACGAAGTAACCTCACGTCCGCTCACGTAGTGTACTATTGTTTTATTATCGGATAAACCGAATGAAATTTTAGAACAAGAATCGCACACTTTAATCACGTGCACGCAGCTTCACTATAATTCTGTTAACGGCAAATAATTTGTACGGTAAATGGTCTACAGTCAAACCTCTATCTATCGAACTCGCATGTATCGATTGTCCGTGTTTATCGTATACTTTCTACGCTCCCAGCAAAATTGCCATACAACTAAGGTTAAAAAAGTCCGCTTGTACCGATGTTCGAATTATCGTTTTGTCCGCATTGATCGTACAAAATATGTGGTCCCGTCACTATAAATTATAATAGATGATCGTTTAACCATAAAGATTTTGCAGAAATAACCATTTCTAAGAAAGAAACCGTCATAAAAACAGTAACGATAGTATACAGTAGTAAAAATCAACTTAAATCTGCAGCCAAGTAATGGAGCACGTAAATATGAAGAAAAGACAAATGAACAACAACTTACGAAGAAATTGGATGATGTACCATAACTACAGTACAAACCCAATTGTTATCCTTAAATAATTACCATAAAAAGAACTAAAGATTCTTTGTCGATACCATAATTACTACAGAAGCACGATAGCTACCACACAGTTACCGTAACAACCGATATGTATATTTACCGTGACGGTAATGTATTTATTTATGACATATTAAAAATAAAGAACATTATTGAAAAATAGGATGTTAAATTTTTATATGTACGTTTGGCACATGTTGCGAAGAAATAATGCGATCTGAAAAAATGCAGTACTACTACGAAAAGCGAAAAGGGTAATCGTGGATTTTTAGGTTATGGCAGCTTCTCTCGTTTTTCAGTAATATCGGCCGAAAATTAACAAGCGTATCGGAAGTCGGCAGAAATGCCGATTCAACTAAATATTGGCAAAATCGGCTTCTTCAGTACAGCTCTACATTTGATGACATGAGTAAACATATTTCAGACTTCAGGATATTGAAAAAGACTTTAATTTCCATGCAGATTTATTGTGCGTATGTTTTTTTTTTTGCAAGTGTAAATTGAATTAAGTAAAATACTTCCATTTTTTTTTTCAGCTGATTTAATTTTAATGACAAGTAACTGATATATTTCTGACACTAATTTTGAGGTTGAAATATTTTTTAAAAATTCTTAGAGTGAAGTCCACTTCAGCTATAATTGTCTTGGAAAATGTTCTGGCTGCTAGTGATGTAGACACTGATGTCTTGTCTTCCTTCGACAACCTTTGCAGTGCAGTAAAGGACATTTATGCAACTAAAAAAGTGCAGAAAAAATCAATGAATTTTTCAAGCCTCTTTAATCCTCTATATGACTAATTTTCGAGTAAAAAATCAATACTTGATTTTGTTGATTATTATTAATGTGAGCATATGCACCTGTTAATACAAACCTCGTTAATACAAACTGCAAAATTTTAGGTCCCTTCAGGTTTGTATTAAAGAGGTTTCACTGTACATGCTGCACATATTAACTTATATGTATAGCCAAAGTTGTACTGTAAATATTTTCCACAGTTATAAAACCATACAACAAAAAATATGTAGATCTGTTATCTGTTAAATATGTAGTACTGTTTTCAAAACGTAACAGGACCATGCCAGGTCGTAAAACTCCGGGCTGGTTGAATTACCTTCATTCTAGCAAGCTAGCAAGCGGGTGTTTCTTATCTCTGTGGGAGGGTACGTGCGTGAGCGAAGAGGATGATGAAGAGAGTTCGGGGGAGGGAGTAGGACTACAGCTGCAGTGTTGTGTTACTTCTGTGTTGACGTGCTAGTGATTCACACTTCCTGGAGAGTGTATAGTCACTGCCACGCAGTTTACATTTCACATACACAAGAATAACACTTCAAGCATCTTGTTTAAAAACACAGATATAGAGAAATACAGGTAAATGTAGACTGTTTAACCATATATTAACGTATAAATATGTACATAATACTTATTTGTACACTAAATTATTGTCTACAAACTGAAAGCATCACACGGAAGTAAATGTTACTCGCTATCACGTGTGTCAGCGAGTATAGTGGGAGTCGGTGTACATACTCTCGGGCCGGCCGGAATTTTCTGTTTACTTGACATAGTGCAACAAAAAACTACTTATAGCACAAACATTTTTATAGTAATTCAAGTCCGACGCGAAAACCAACGGTGTATTTACGCAATGTGCGGTAAAGACTGGCTATAATTAGCTCTCTGACAGACGTGCGCGCGCGCGCGCGCCTGCAAGACATGTACAGTCAGGCAAAAGCAAAAACGCCTCGTTCCAGTGCGGAAATGTTTTGGAAATGTTTTTTAATTTTTAATTATTTTGGAAAATTAGTTCCGGATATCGGGAGTTCCGTTTGTGGGAATTACGGTTGAGGGGTGCTCTACCATGGTGGCCACTCACAGTCACCAAAAATATTCCCTGATTAAAAATTCAAAATTTCCCTGATATTTACAATTACAAAAAAACATACTTTTGATGAAAAAATATAATATTATAGAAAGAGATTACTCATATTTTAACACCCTGCTGTATTTTCTTCATTATATACATACGGAAGTTCGTTAAATAACAAACACATTTTAAATATGTCACTTTACATTATAGCGTCCCGTTCAATGACCTGCAGTCTGTGTTTTGTTTTATGTAATGGGGTATTTCAGTGGCGAGCGCTCAAACATTTTTTCACGCAACTTTTGATAACTGTTCGATAATTCATTTTTGAAGTGTAACATTTCTAGTTGTGAAATATTCTTAGTCTTAGTACTCTCAACAAGGGATAACAGTACAGTGCAAATTTTACCTTGTGTTTGATTTAAAAATGAAGCAACTAATGGATAAATCTTCACTGCATTACAATCAGTACTCCCATCTGTAACTAAAGCAAATGGTCCACTTACTAAAGATTCAACAGTTTCAATTTAGTTTCACCAGCTATATACTCTACTAAGGCAGATGTTTTTGCTCTCGCACAGCTGTATTTCTGTGCAATTTTTGAGTCCGGAAACATAGCTCTATACAAATTACCCGAATGATCGGCTACTGCTATCGGTAAATTGTGTTCAACCAAAAAACTTGTAAACAATAACTCTGCGTTTGTTACTTTCGTTTCTTCAGATTTAGCGAAAAACGATGATATAGATTTATTGCTCGTCACGGCTTTAAAATGTTCTGCATGTTTCTTTGATTCAATATGCCGTCCTCAGTCATCCCTTCCACCATGCGCAATCGAAAAGTCACACGTGCATACATTACAAAAAGCGTGGCGTTCCAAAACATTTGAAGATGACAAGCATGGCCATTCTTTTATATAGTTTGGTCGAAAGTTCTGAAGAATAACGTTCTTTTTTTTTTGCCCCAGATACACATTGTTGTCACACGCTTCATTTCTACAACCGGCACTGAAGAACATAACACTATCGAACAACATAAACAGGTTTCACGTCTGTACACACGACAAAAACACTTTGATGAAAAAAAATGGCTTTCAAGAAAGTAAATAACACAAGACAGGTTAGCCAAAGTACCGTACAAAAATTATCGTGATGTAGGCCTAAGTAGCTAACAAACGAAAAGACCGAGAATATGTACTAGTTGTATCGTACAACGGACGTAATACCGTACCATTTCTATTACAAAACACAACAATTAATCTACTTATTTCGACAGTACATTCGCACATTTATCAGTTCCGTTATCTGCGCAACCACGTGATGTATTCGAACTGCGTTCACGAAACACGCACACCAGAAACGGAATTTTTTTCCGTTACCCAGCAGCACAAAGCCTCGTTTCCGTAATAAACCAG
This sequence comes from Bacillus rossius redtenbacheri, assembly GCF_032445375.1. Taxonomy (NCBI): domain Eukaryota; kingdom Metazoa; phylum Arthropoda; class Insecta; order Phasmatodea; family Bacillidae; genus Bacillus; species Bacillus rossius. The sequence continues at coordinate 6,741,463 of NW_026962012.1, read as the reverse complement.
CGATGTTCCGTAATTCCGTAATATTGTGTTAAATCCGTAATAATTACGGAAAATCCGTAATGGTTGGCAGCTCTTCGGAAATATACATGACACAAAAAATTCCCGGTTATTAAAAAAATTCCCTGACATTTCCCTGATAATTCCCGATCAAAGTGATTTCCCTGATAAATCCCGGTTTTCCCGGTTTTCCCGGTGAGTGGCCACCCTGTCTACTGTAGTGTGATAATAAACGGATAATATACTATGCTAGTAATTTAAAGAGAGAAATGAATAGGTACACTAGTACTCTATTTTTTTTACATTTAGGTCTGTTCACAAGTACCAGACTGTGAGTGCTTGTGTACCTGTATTTTATTCTTTAAATTTGCACTTTAAGTATTCTGGAGTTATCTACACTAATGAGTATAAAATATTCACGAGTGAAAGCGGCTCGAGGGCCGGGCTCACAGTGCAGGCTGTCCGACTCCTCGGCGCCGCTGTCCCGGCGCGCGGGGTCCCGCTCGGGGGCCGCGCCCAGCAGGCACGGGACGTGCGGCCCGCACAGCAGCTCGCAGCGCGCCACCAGCAGCTCCACCAGGGCCGGCACGGCGCGCGAGCCCAGCGGCGCGGGCCCGCCCCACAGCAGGCTGGGGCCCACGCACACGCCCAGGTTGCCGGCCGGCATGAGCGTGTGGGCGGCGCCGCGCGCCACGTGGTGCAGCACGCACAGGAAGTGCTGCAGCAGCAGCTGGTTGGGGCGCGGCAGCTGGTCCAGTACGCTGCCACCACGCACACGCACGCAGTCAGCAACAAAAAAAAATCTCTTCAGCTTTATTATATTAGTATAGATGTATACAGTCCATTCAGACTATCAAAACAATTTTGAAACCATTCAACCACTGAAAAAAAAAATCAGTTCCCGTAAATTTAAGTGTTTCTGCATGGCTTTAATTATACGTGACTCTGTCTCTCTTTCCCCACAAACACCAACCCACAAGATCTGAGCTGTTTGATATTTTAGTAAATTAAATAAATTAAAATCTGAATTAAACTTTTAAAATATATTCATAGTAAATACTTTGTTTATTATAAAAAAAAACAGAACTTAAATAATGTTGTTAGTGATGGGTCCAGTCACCCTATTTCAGCATCGAGTCAAGTTCGAGTTAAACAAAGAAATTTATCTTCGAGTCGAGCTTGAGTCGAACTCATAGAAATTTGTCTTCGAGTCCAACTCGAGCCTAACTCATGGAAATTTATCAAGATGAGTCAAACTTTTTGCAGCACTTGCATCTAGCTGTCTGATGATCAATTTTTTCAAAAAATGCCCAAATCTCTGCTCTTGATTTCTGTTTGTCACTTTGTGACGTCCCAGGCCGTACAAACATATTCATTCCACTAATATGTACTAAACCGTTTATGATTAATACGACGCCGGCGACGCAAACATTACCTTCAAGTGTAAACATAAACTTCAACAGCCTCAATTTTCCGTTCGGCCATGGAAAATTGGTTGGAGATTTCAATTATTGTTGATATCGATTTGTCAAAGTGGCAACATTCCCTGGCTGTATGACGACTTACGTAGGCCATTGGTCGATGACGACTTACGTAGGTCATTGGTCCGGAGTTAAAATGGCGGCTATCTAGTGTTTAGTAGTAAAAATATTATTTACTTCCAAAGCTGCCCAAATATTGACGATGTTCGTGGTCTTGTTCATGACTGAATCTAGAGAACATTTTTTAATTCCGTTATAGTTAAATAAAGGTATTTTGTTGCAATTAGAAATATTAAGTGCATATTGAAGGATGGGATGCACTGTTTTAGGTTATACACGATCGAAAATAAATAACCTTCCGACTTCGTTTTCAAGGTTTTCAGTGTTGGATCAGAGGTTTTCCACTAGCAGGCCTAAATAATGTTTTATTTTATTTTATTTTAAAGTGCATGGTTTCGGATAAGTACCTTCATGATTGGAAATTGTGCAACATTATGGTCCAGCCAAAAACTAAACTTTGACGAGACTCGAGGACACAATCTTAATCAACTCAGTTTTCGAATCAAGTTTAGTTTCGCCGGCTCGACTCAACTTGCTCGATTTTTCGAGTCTCGACCCATCACTAAATGTTGTATTATGATAATCACACCAGTTCACAAGTTTTGACTTCCAACACATGCCTAAATCTTGGTCTAATAGGGTATTTGACAGGTTTTAGGTAAATGTCTAATACCTAAGCAATTTTATTAATTCTTTGTGAAGTTATCTATTTTCTATGAAAATCACCATCAAAGTTTAAATGAATAAAAAAGCCGCCAAAACGGTGAGACGCCATGTTTGCAGGTCACCTGATGTCATGACGTCACATGCTTGTAAACAAACTGTCAGCTTTCACGTAACAATGCGGCTAGTGAGAACTTTGATATTCTTACTGTTATGTGAAATGGCTTACAAATGGTGCGTACTGCCACAATGCACTAACACGTCCGTTAAAAAACACTGGAGAAAATATTTGTGAGCATTCCGAAGAACTGTAAGATCGTACAAAAGTGGTTAATGCTCGCTCACAGAGACCCGAAAGATATAGCAGCAAGTACTAATGCTTTCATGTGTTCCGTATCACGTATCTATAATTATTGATCCTGTGGTAAATGATGCTTGCTGTTTAAATTTAGTACGTGGAAATATACTGCATAAAACAAAAACTTGTGATCTACCAATGAATTATGATCTTGATTTGAATAAAAAGTGAAATATATCGTGCATTCAACTTACGACCATTAGTAATTATTTTACCACAAATTTTGATTATATCCAGGATCTTTCGACAAACTAAAACAGAAAAACTATGTACCACAGAAACAAAAATGTACAGGGTCAAGCCATCCATAGCAAGAGACCAATTTGGATACGCGATACGGAACTCTTACCTATTAAAGTAATGTTGACATAACTGTGGTTCACAAAACGATAATTTGATGAATAATTTTATATCTATATACATTGAAATACATACTTCATTTCATTTTTATTCGCTTTAAATTAGTTATAACGGGAGACCTACTTTTGTTATTGAATGGTCAAACCAATCAATTTGTCAACATTATATAAAATGTTAAAATAATAAAATGTTTTTAGGCTTTTTTAATTTACTTAATTATTTAAAAGTATATTTTAATCATTTATAATAACACAACGCTACTTTCACGTTCTTTAATTCTGCAGCATAAAAATCGGGATTGGTTTTAAAAAATAGTCCGACCATTATTGCGTCTATTCTCGGGAGGTTTTCACTGTCAGCTTTAATGAAGTTGGTCTCCATAATATTTTTTCTAATAATTACAATAATTTCTTACTTTTAGTCAGCATTAGATAAGAATACTAGTTAATAAAATATGATAAAAAAAACCTTGAAGAAAACACAGATGCACTGTACAAAACTTTGACTGGCATTTACTGTTTACAAGCAGGTAACGTCACGCCAGATTCAGCCAATCCCGTGCGTTTTCAATCACGTGGTCAAACATGAGAATTTAATTATTTTATTAATGATTTCTTATAATAATCATAAAAATTTCTGAATAATGCGTTGGCTAAATTGGTTTTGAAAAATGTTTACTGTAAAGCTAACAACATTTAAATCAATATTTTAACTATAATCAAATACAGTACAACCCGGTTATAACATTCCCGTTTTTAACATTTTCCCGCCTATAACACCATAATTTCATGGTCCCGTCATTTCTCCATTTATCACAATGCTTTAATTTCCCGCCTGTAACAATATTAAAATTTCTACATTCCCACCTTTAACGTTCAAATTTGCTTTGATAACTGCCACAATTTGCAGTATCCCTTCCTTCAAAGTCATAATTTAGAGCGAAACCATAGCTAGAAAATACAGCACGCATATACAAACATCAGATGTTTACATTTGAGTAGTTCACCATAGACGTGGTACACACGCACTCCACAACTTGCACCGGATCGACTATCAATATGGCGTCCTGTTCGCGCTTTTTAGCCCATGAATTGTTCCTTTATACTTATGATGCGCATTTTGTGCACTGATACATGGTCGGAAACAGTGCTACTGTAGTCTATGGTGCTGGTTTTTGTTTCAAAGGTTTAACATCTTGAGATGGTTAACTGTTCTATGGATATATTCACGTCTTTTGTTTGTGGTAACCTTTACCGTAATTATTTTTTTTTTACTTATTGTAGTGACGGTCGTATTTAATTAAAATACGCCGTATTGAAATTTTATTCAGGTTTTTGTACGGTTATGATGGCCGAAAAATATAAGCGAAAATATATTCTGTAGCTGAAAAAATTCAGTTTATTAACCAAGTGGACAGGAACCCCAACAAAACGCGTGTTGTGATTGCAAAAGAGTTGAATATTTCTGTTTCGACTCTGAACTGTATCGTACAAAACATTTTTTTTTTCTTTAGCATATTATTAGGTATTATCTATAAATAAAATTAACCAATTTTCCACTCTATTGCTGTACTTAGTGTAATACTCCTGTATTTTGTGTTGTTTTACCTATACTTTTTAATTTAATCAATCCACGCGTAATTTTTACAAAGTGAAGATGATTTCCTGCTTATAACATTTTCCTGCTTATAACATTTTTTTATGTTGGTCCCTTGGAGAATGTTATAACAGGGTTACTGTACCCTATTCCACGTTGACCAAAAAAATTCAGCTCGGGAGCTTTACTGAAAGTGGTGTCGAAATATTCGAAATGGCAAGATGGCAAAGCCTAAGCTCTTGTAATGGCAGTTTCTAAAATTTTAGCACGATACCTCCCTAGCATTTGTTCCGTCACAAATACTTTCAACGTATGTTCACTTGGTGGAACGTAATGGGTGTAAAAGGTTGTGCGACTTGCGTGGTATTTCAGACCCACTATACTACACTATTTGAGAAGACAGAACAACTCGGACCTCCTGACGCGCAGCAGCCGCTCCTGCTCGTCGGGGCACTCGAGCGCCTCCATCCAGGCCGGGTAGAGCGCCCCGCCCAGCAGCGGGTCGGGCAGCGAGCGCAGGAACTCCTTGAGGAGCGCGGCCGTGGCCAGCACGGGCACGTGCTCCAAGGCCACCTCCTCGCCCGAGTCCAGCTTGTCGCGCAGCTCGCGCACCAGCCGTGCGTTGGCCGACTTGCGGAAGATGCCCTGCGTGAAGGGGCCCTTGGCGAACACCTCGCGCAGCATCGCCTGCGAGACAGAGAGCACGAGCTGCTGTACCCTCGATCAGTCGGTACAAGAGGGCAGTTCCATTAGGTTGAGACCTACTGCTCCACAACATTTTCATTTATAGAACTCTCAAATGCTAGGGTTGAAAGATAAACCTTGGCAGAGTTAATTTCACCACCTCCCAATGAATTAAGTAGGCAATTTCACACCCTCAGTAGCAATATTTTTAAAACCAATTTTCACTGTGAATGTTTTTAATGCTTCGTTATTTCTGCCTTAATGTTAAAATCCAGCATAGGTACAAAATAAGTACAACACTCACCATCACCGGCCTGGGTAAGTTGTCGCCGTCGCAGAGTTTCGCAAGCGGAATGCCGAACAGCAGTCCGGCCGAGCAGTCGACGCAGTCTTCTCCTTTGCTCAGGCTGCGGCGGAACACTTGCCGGATCCTCATGGGGGACTTGCGGCTCTTCTTGCTCGCTTTCTTCGTCTCCATGTTGACGGTGCACTCGCTCGTTTTCCGCTTGCTCCTACAGTTTGGGTGAGGAATGATTGTCATTACAAAATCCACACCTACGTGGTTTTCAAAACATGTCAATGTCATGCAATTAGGTATTGTGGAATATCAGCATCTTTCGACTACAAAAATACGTCCCAGTTCTAATGGGGTGGATCATCTTTCTATAAAGTGAACACTGTACGTACCTTACCTTGTTCACAAAAGAATCTGTTAAATTAACCATTTTAATAAAATTATAAATAAGGCCACAAATTTTTCATGATTTAGGCAATATGTTAGCCTACTTTACGCATAAATAATTAATTAGATGTATATGATAATACATTAAAATACATTTATAAAAATAATTTATAATTAAAGGATTATGTACATAGAAAAAAATTTTATTCACTCGATTCGTTGATTATGGGAAAATTTTGCATTAAGTTATTCTCTCATATTGCAGACTTTGACAAGACTTATTTCATCTAACATGCCATACATATCCAAATACAAACTCAAATTATTGTTAAGATTACATATTAATACTAGTTTTAAAATTAAGAGCACAGTTTTTCCTGCTGCATTGTGGCTATTAACTTGCGAGGCCAATTCAATGTTTATGCTGACTTGGCTATTCTCAAGATGCAACGATTGACAGGACTACCCAAAAATAATTATCTCCCTGTTGCTTTGGAAAGAAAAATATATTAAGCCAGTTTATAATGTATGATGATGCTAGTATTTCACCAATGTGGCTGTCCTGGATTGAATCAAGCCTGAGGCTGTTTCGAATCCCAAGACACTGCAAGGGGAAGATGTGACTCGAGGATTGACTAGGCGAGAAGATACAGTGATGGTTCACCATTGCCCTTCACAACATAGAGGTGAACGGATGAGACAACCACGAGTGAAAAGATCCCAAACTCGACCGGGGATCGAACTAAGGACCGTGGCTCGACAGCAGAGTCATGTAGAGGGAGGGGATCTCCGGGGCCCAGCCACCAGGTGGGATTGGGATTGAGTTCCGATATTATTTTTAATGCTTGGGTTTATCCTGTTAAGTTGAAAATTACAAGTCTATTACTAATAAAATTTATAGAAATCTTACAAGTAATGCGTTATGCCCAACTCATGTATTGAGTTATGGTCACAGTAACATTTAGTCTTAGGATTTTTTTTTTTAAAGTTGTGCACTAAATAATATGGAGGGGGTCCGGTTAAATTATTGTCCCCTTGAGCCCTCGGTTTCTCTCCATGGACCTTCTCACCAGCAAGGTTGGTTAGTAAAGTGGGTAAAAAAACCAAAATGAAATATCTGAATGATATTTTCATATCAACAGTAAGGTCTTTAGGGAGGATACACACAACTCAGAATTGTGATACTGGGGAAGGAACTGAGCCACTGCCTAAAAGGAGCCCAGTAATTGCCTCAAGTGATTTCGAAAAACACTGGGGAAAAGCAATCACGATAGTTGGACTTAACCACCGTTCGACTACTTTTTCCTTTATAAAATGCTCTGATTGCTTGTTGCACCTTTTTATCCGTTAATTTTTTTTTTCCTACCCTGGACTTAAATGGCATCATCCTCAACAGAGCCGGTGCACATAAAACCGTTCCAGGAGGGCGGCTTATCAGACGGATTTAAGGCTGGGGGTCACATGCCGTGTAGGTCATTTTATTTTCTTGTCATTACTGTTATTTGAGGGATTTTCCTGTAAATTTCTTCTGATAGCACTTTTGATCTTGTCTCCAATTTTCTCTAGAAATATGTACTGAAGTTTACCTAAAAGTGGTACACATTTATGCAATTGTTCATAATATTGATCTCTTGCGTGACTTTTCACATTTGGAAGAAAATGTTAAGTAAATATGTGGCTCAACAACAAAAAAACAAATTCGAGAGGGCTATCAGATAATATTGTCAAGAAAATTCCTTAATAGTAATGACAAGAAAATAAAATCACCAACATGCATGCGTGACCAAGGGTAAGTTAGATACACGGGGTCGGTGTTGATCAAGTGTGAGCTCATCTGCCTCCTTGTTTCATGGGGGTCGTCTCCCCAAGGGGCGTACCGTTAGGCCGGATTTATAAACTACACAACAAATGCAACACGCATAAGTGTAATTATTTGTTTATAAACTAAGAAAAATGAAAAATTGCAACCGAAACACAGAGCAACTTTCAACTCCTTGCATTTCGTCTTTGAAGTGGAGTGTTCCGAAAACTTTAAATACAAAAACGTTTTTGTGTGTTACACTGTGTTGATTTTATTATATACATGACGTTTTCACTTGCTAACCTACCTCACAGTAAAAGAAAATAACACTTTTAAGATCAAATTATTTACAAGTTTCATATATTTCCATGATATACATGAATTAACAAAAGTATCTGTTGAAAGAAATTCATTTTCTAATTTGTTATATAAGGTTGGTGCGTGCTTCATAAATGACCTGGATTTTTGCAACATTCTGTTCCTTGTGTGGTTTACAAACTTTGCCTGAGGCCTCGACACAACACATTTTGTCTGACAGCAGTTTACTTCCATACATTTATATTGTAAAAGCAATGCACACAGTATCAGACGCGGCACCACGCCACAAAACTGTCGCTAATAGCTAGCTCCTAAGTTCTATGAAAACACACCATATTCAGGGATACATTTTACTGACAAAAGAGTATTTTTAATAATAATAAACTAACCTAAACAACCTTTATTTTAGTAACAATGACCTAACATAACCTTTTACTTTGGTAAACTTCGGAACTGCAGCTTTGTGTTAGAGGCTTTCATCAGTATGTTTGTAACCGACTAGCTAAAGACTGTTGTTTATGGTTGTTGCAGGGGCGTAGCCAGGGGGGAGGGTGTTTTGGGTGTCCAAAGACCCCCCCAAAATATTTAAAAAAATATATGTACTTATGACAAAATGTACACTTGTCTAGCTGTTGCAAATGCACTTAGATGAAACTAAGAAATAACCCTTGAGCCGATAACCCTTAAAATTCAGCAATGAGTTTTCAACAGTGTCTCGTTAAAAATATCATAAAGTCGGGACACAAATTAATGTTATTTTAATCCAATATTTTAACTACGGAAGTGTTTAAATAGTACCGATTTGCACATTAAAATCAAAATTTTCCCGGGCCTCCCTAGTACGGGGGCAGGGTGTAAGTAAACACCCCCCGTAAAGAAATCCTGGCTACGGGCCTGGGTTGTTGCTTTAATTCTCGTAAATACATATAAACTTGTAACGTATTTAAACTGATTTTCCCTGATCGGAGCTTGATGCAGAACGAGTGCAAGAAGCAAGGTACCTGAGGATGAACTGGCACTTGGCGAGCGGGCCCGGCCCGTGCACGTTGTTGCAGTGGTCCAGGTCGAAGCCCTCCTCCGTGCTCAGCCCCTCGCGCAGGCTGCTCAGCTTGATGGCGAAGGGCCGCTCGTGGCCGATGAGCGGGTAGGGCGCCTCGTCGCGGCCCGTCGCCGCCCACAGCTGGTAGTCGTCGGCGTCCAGGCCGCGCATCTCCAGGTGCTCCAGCGCCAGGCGGATGCAGGCGCGCGCCGTCTCCTCCGGCCCCACGCTGAACGTCTTGCACTGCGACAACACGCTCGCGCGTCACTCCCCTCGCCCTCGCCATTCGGCAGCACTGATTCCGTGAGGGAAGCCTAACATGCACGTAAAGTTCTGCCATTCCCGGTTACACCCGAACAATTCACCTTCGGCCAACCTCGGGTTTATTTATATATATTTATTTTTCTCTGTTTATTTTGATGTATCTATAGGCCTACTAACCTAACTAACCGCCCATAGTGTTTTAAAGTGTTTTAATGTGGCTAACCTAACCGACCACTTTTAATATTTGAATTCATTTTTCCTGCGCAAAAATAAAACAAAACCCGAAGTTGGCCGAAGGTATATTGTTCGGGTGTAATCGGGAATGGCAGAACTTTATGTGCATCTTAGGTCTACCATTCCGTGACTACTGTGCTGCCATCTGTGGCGAAAATGGCGCGAACCAAAGTACACAAGGCCAAAAGGAAACTTTAATAAGAGTATTAACTGTTTTGATGAATTTTAACACTGTGTGCAGTATTTTAATAAAATTCCTCGTCGAAAATCAGGTCCAAACCCCGGGGTTAAGTTTTTTTTTTTAATTTCAAGTCTTTTTTCGCTTCCATCGTTGAAAATGTCGGTGTGCAAATCGAATGATTCGATAGTCTCATGTAGCTGCTTCCGGCAACGAACAGTTATGCTGATGATGGCGACTGCAATGTCGTCCGAAACACTGGTGACTTCTTCACTTCTGACGAGGCCAAAACCTACAAGCCGATAAACCTCATTATAAAATGCGGCTGAACCAAGCTCAGATCGGGGTCCTCCTCCCATTTTCCCCTTTTCTCAAGAGCCCGAAATATCGTTTTAGTCTGGGGTGTATATTTGTATATTTAAAGTTTGGTGTTTTGAGACCGTGAACTTGTAAATATTCTCCAAGGCCGATCTCCGACTTATTTGCGGCTGCACGATAGCCCGCCCTTGGGTCGTACAATGGAACGCATTAAGACAGCTCCTGATGCAACTACATCCGGACAGCTGCGACCAGACGCGCGAAGGCGCTGCGGTATCGCTCCATCTAGGGGTCGCCAGACGCCCTGCGGCCGCGCGGACTGTGGAATGTGCCCCGGCGCCAGCCCCACTCTCTGGGCCGAGCCAGTTGTCCGTCTGTCCGTCAGACCATCGTGACGCACGACTGGGCAGTCTAATGCCAATGTTCAGGAATTTGGCGTCGTAGTCACCCACTTTATTACACACCTCACGTACTTTCCTCAAGATATCCCCACCATAGCAACATTTTAATAATTATATATATATATATATATATATATATATATATATATATATATATATATATATATATATATATATATATATATATATATATATATATATATATAGGAAACCCAAACAAGGGTAAAATTTCCAAACTTGTTGAAATTTGTGACTGATGCAGGGGAGAGGATAGAACTGAATGTGGTTTTCCCACAACCTGAGTATTTCCAGGGTTTGTGGGAAATCCACATTTCTGTCGATTTATTTATGTTATACAAAAAAAATTAAGGAATATGTGTCAAAGTAAGGCCACACACAAACGACTGATTTAAAACGCTAGTACGACATGATGAAATGCTCTTAGTTTCATGCTAGGGTTGACATCAAAATTGGTTTTAAATTTTATAAAAACTATTAAATATACGTATGTCAAATTTTAAAACATTTTTATAGACAATTAAAATAATGAGCCAAGCCCGAAAATATGGAGGCAAAATAATTTAGGATACTATTCCTTACTGTCTTGTAGCTTAGTTACGAACCGGGTTTCTGTACCGCGCCGCTGGACGGAGCTCGTCGAGTGACGTCACCAGAGGGGGGACACAGGGGCGAGGGTGGGTGTGTCTCAGCCAGCAACAGCTGCGCTGGCAGCCCGGTGGGAAACGACTCAAGTCACCTCCGCCCCCCCCCCCCCCCCTTTTTACTGTGCCTAGACTAACTCTTCTACCTGGACGAACAATTCACAATGTGTTTGTGTAGCGCACTAACATGTATTTTAATACTTAAAACACAGACGTCGGTGAACTGGCGTGCCACATGTAAGCACGTTGTACCCGATCACATCCGGTGAATTTGCATGTTAATGTCAGAAAATCGTACACCAATGTTGCCCTCCGCGCGCACAAAGCTCCCTTCGAGCGAAAATCTTATGATAACCGACAATATGCATACAGGGTAATTCAAAATACTGTACCTATGTGCCCAGGGATTTTCCCGTGTCTATGCAGCCGAATTATAGATAACTAGTTATAGTCTAAAGTTTAGTAAGGGAAACCTAGCAGGCTTCGAAAAAGTTTTCCTAACCAATGATTTTAGTTGGTCGCCAATAGCTGTAATAAACTTTTATTTGACATTGTGACAGGCATGAATCACATGATTATTACAATATTTGATAGCACTTGAAGTCAATGAACATGGTCTAAGTGCTGATATACATACCAGAAAAAGGAATTGGGGGAGAAAAAAAAAATGTTTTGTAGTATTGAGATGTTCGTAATAAAGAGGAAGAGAGAATGTGTACATGGAACTAGTACACATAAAAATGTCTCTACTGTAACTTTAATCTTTCAGTAACCCCATGATTAAAATATTCCCTGACTTAAGAATTCCCAGACTTATCCCTGTTTTCCCTGCTACTAGCCACCCTGATTACTCATGACAACAATCGCTGCCACGGCTGGCCGATCCCCCTCCTAACACATGATGCATGCATGCCACCCCTCCTGCATATTTAACGAGGATGGCCGCGATGGGATTCGAACACGTGTCACTTCCACTCCAGCTCTTCAGATCTCAACACGCACCGAGTGTCTGCGGTCGTTCGAAGGCTCTGGAACGAACTGGAACAGGGGGGAGGGGGAGGGTGCGGGGCGCGGCCCGATATGCAGCGAGCGCTGTTTCATCCAGCACGTTCTGTAATCCGGCATCCTTACAACTTCTATTTTTTTTAAGGTGGATTCGGGCGCTGACCGCGTTTTTAGGTTTACCACTGCAGCATTCTTTTCAATTTGTAATAAATGACAATTCTTTGAAGAAGAGATCCGAAACATGGGCGATACGTGATATCAAGTTAAACAGTAAATATGTTCTTCCTTCCTTCCTTCCCCCCCCCCCCCCTTGTTATACATCAGCTTGTTACTGTTGGGTATTACCCGTTAAAAACGATAAGAGAGAGAGAGAGAGAGAGAGAGACACCTACACTCACCTGCAAACTCCCCCCCCCCCCCCCCCACACACACACATTCACACACACGACTTATTCCCAAAACTGATTGAGTAGTTCAAAACATTTACAATACGTCGAATACAATAATAAACCCATTCTGACGATAATATGATGTAATATCGAACCTTACAAATTATGTTCAAAAAATGTTACTGTCCACACGTATTGCTCTACGTGACTGCACACGGCGGCTGTCTTTTATTACTGTAGAGGCATACCTACTTGCGGGTCTTTGTTGAACAATGTCCGTCAATCCTCACATGCAATAAGCTGTCCATCTTTAAGAATTCCCAACTCGTTGAATTGCTCTGTAAATATTGCACATCGTGTTGCAAATTATGTACGGTGTACGTCTTATGAGTGGCGGTTAACTCTAGGAGAATTGATCCTTTATAGCGCTGGCTTTTGAAACGTTGGATTGTTTCGGACACATTACAAAAAAGTATCAAACTTAAATGCTACAGGCCATGGGCGTAGGTCCTGGAATTAGATAGCACCTCTCTGAGGGGTCTTGCAAATTCGTAAATGTGGAATGGGAATTGTAAACGCAATTCCACCCCTCCCCACAGGAATCCTAAATATTTTCGCCCCTGCTAAAGGCCAACAGGGGGTCGTTACCAACGCCGAAATACCTTAACGCCGAATGTCAAAATTGACCACAACGCCGACAGCTAGAAAACTGCTGGGTACCACAACGCCGAAATAACAACTGAATGAATTTGTGTGTGTTTCTTAAATGTACCTTAACGCCGATATACCACAATCAAACCTAACCTAACCTAGCCTATCCTAACCTAACCTAGTCTAACCTAACCTAGTCTAACCTAACCTAACCTTTGTGGCAGTCCTGCAATGACATTTTTCGGCGTTAGTGTATTTCGGCGTTGTGGTACACAGCAGTTTTCTAGCTGTCGGCGTTGTTGTCAATTTGGCATTTCGGCGTTGTGGTGCGTCCCCGCCTACAGGTATAGACCACACAAATTTTGTTTTGGTCAATTTTCCAATCACTTCGCAGTACGTTGGCGAAACAAGTTACGCAGACGATACGTCATACCTTCCCGTTAAGGACAAATACAATTTAAAAAATAATAATTCACGGGAAAGCTAGAAAAGTATTAGGAACTGCCATAACGACAACATCGAAGCATGTTTTCGACAACAACCTTGATTCTTCGAACGTCACAGGCGTGAAAAACAAAAACACGCGTGGTTACATACGTTTGTTCGCGCAGGCGTTCGTGACGAACGAGGAACTGTGTCTTGATGGGTTTTCCGTCGACGCTGGGCCAACGAGAGGAACCAAGGATCCTGGGGCACATGAATTTATCCGGGGCCCCTTACCAGTATTTTATGTACTACTTTCCGAACCCCACAATTAAAACATTGCCGTGGCCTTAACGGTGAACGTGAAACGTTACGTATCGTTTAACTTTTAAGGTTTCCTATGAATTATATTAACAATATACTTTTAATTTTCTACCTATGAGGATAAACCCAAGCGTTATAGAAAGACTCGAAACTCAACCCCCTCCCCCCATTCTCTCGACAGCACTGTGTTCGATATGGTTATGGGCTTCGACAAAACGGGGAGTGTGGAAAATCCAAGCAAATGCCTGCAGATATAAATCAAACGGGGGTATAGCTTCCATTTCCCTCAAGTCAGCCTAATACGCGTTAAACGCTCGAGGGTTTACTTCCCGGGTTGTTCTCGCGTGGCGAACGTTGCCGGTGGATTTTCATGCGATACTCCTCCCCCCCCCCCCCCAAAAAAAATAAAAAACCCAATCGCGCATTTTGTCTCTGCTCCCTTATCCGCCAATGGCCTTAGTGCCGACGAGAAGGCTGAACTAAAATTTTATTTTTATAAAAAAGCATCATTTTCCACTGTTCCTGACGCCTACCTAATTGTAATTCGCACCACGGTAGATGTATGTTTTCTGCAACGTCGAACGGGTCGCCAGATGGCACTCAGTGCTTCAGGTGTCACAAACCTCTCGAGATTGACTGAAAGTTACTGATTACGTATAACGATAGCTACATTAAAATAAACAGAGAAATATAAATATATATATATATATATATATAAATAAACCCGAGGTTGCCCGAAGGTGTAATCGGGAATGGCACGTGCATGCTAGGCTTCCCGGACACGTGGCCTCGCGCATGCGCGGGGTCCGAGGCCACACCGTCTCGGCCGCCGACCACAGCGGGACGGACGGAAATAGCCGAGGAGTCGGTCGCATTGGGGACAGGTCAACAACCCTCCCAGCGCCGACACATTTCATTCCCCCCTCCCCCGTCAGCACGGACATGAGACGCGAGCGGGAACATTTTCTGGAATAATACAACCACGTTTGCCCAACCCCCCGAAAAAAATTTCCTTTTACTCCGTTACTAGCATTCATTTACATAACTTAAGTTAGGCTCACGATTTACGTTATACTATTATTTATATTCTGCGGACTGGCAGGTTCTGTTTAAACAACAAATTTTTGATCATAATGTTTGTAGAGCGTAGCATGGGTCCTACCCACCTCTTAAATATTAAGTGAGCCATTAGGTGGTCCAGAAAAAACGTAGGTATACTTTATTTCGTTTTGTTTGTATAAAAACGTTGATAAAATTTAAGTATCTTTGGTAAATTTTCCTGTAAAAATCCGGAAATATTTAAAAAAAAAAAAACTCTAGTAAGAGACATTCTATAAATGATTCTTACAATGGGAAGATCAAGTCAAGTGTTGACAGTGTTTTTTTTTTTCCTTCTGTATTTACTGTTATTGTTGCAAATGTCTCGTTCGTTGTCGGCTCACGTTGTACTTGCTGTCATCTTTTTTTCTGTTTTCTATGACAACCCATGTAAAACAGCAATGGTGTACATCAGTATCAACTGCTTCCGGCTTGCGACAGGTCAGAAAAGTTAAAATACATCCCATCTTCTTCTGTCACTCCACCATTCCTTTCCCTCGACTGTTCTATTATTCTCCTCTCTCGTGCACTCCATCAACTATTTGCTTTTCCCAAATACTCCTTGGTCTTATCTTCCCGTGTACTTCAACTGCGTCACTTTCCTGGGCAGCCTCCCATTTCCCATTCTCTGAACTCGGCTATACCATCTCATTCTTGCTATTTCTTGATCTCATTCGAACGCTGCACTCCTGCTCATAATTATTTTTATGAGTTATTATTCGGCGACAGTCTAAGAGTACTAATGCCTGCACACTGGAATGACTCTCACATTCGGTCATTTCACACGCCCCGAAGGACACGAGTCCAACGACAAACGCTAAAAAAGCAATCCCAGTTGACTGGAATTGTGTGCTACCCGGAGCGAAGTTGAGATGTGACCGCACCAGCCACGAACACACGACATGGCACTCGTCCTATATATTATGGCATGGCCTGGCGCCCGATCTCTGGCAGGTGCCTCTACGGGTGGGTGTTGGTTAGACAGGGTTCGATGTAGTACAGACGGCTTGAGAGCGAACGTTCGAGATAATTTCTCGGCCGGACGGGTCTCTGGTGAAACTTTAACTAATATTTCACATAAACTAAACAATATACAATGCTGTGACCATGCTCGTTTATGGTATGTTTTTGTTTAGAAAACTACACTACAGTTTTCCTGTTCCATGTAATATATCTTTCGTTATCGGTCTATCTGGTAAAATAACATATATCCTACCATACATATTAATATCAAAACACTAAGACACGCATACATAACGTGAGAAATAGATATAAATTTTTTTGCACAGTATTTTGTTTGCTCTGTTATTTCCTTCAACACTACTAGTATCAAAAATATAATGAATAAATCAGATTCATTAAAACTTTGAAATGACTCCTTTGTTGATAATAGACTGTGATCATAGTTAGATATTTGATTCCGCTTAAAATTAGTACACAGTCTTTTTTTTTCCCTACCACCTAAGTTCGATTAGTAATTGTAATTTGTTTTTCCAGGTTTTGAAAGATAACTAGATTCCCTGAGTTCCCAGTTTGCAGATTTCCCCTGAACCATGAGCTCATGGAGACCACTTGCTGATCGTCCTAGTAACTCGACACCCCGCCACAGGGAACCAGACCCCCTGGAATGTGAGCGAGTCGACCGCGGGGGATATCTCGACTTGCCTCTGGTCGCGGCGAGGGCCTGGTGACACGTGCATCCTGACTGCTGCAGTAGTGTCCGGGGCAACATACCTCGTCACTGTGCTGTAGCGTCAGCGCTATCCCTGCACCGATTATTATTCGTCTGTAGAATATTTAACTCCAACCCATGGCTGCAGACAAGGCTTAGCAAACACTATTCGATTGCAATAACGTATTATACATTACAGATAACTATATTGACATTAGATTCTTCACACCCTAGCATACAGTGCACGAGGATGTGCATGCAATTATTTTAAGCGCATGCATCACAAGACAACAGACACCCAGTGAGTACTTTCATTAGCACGCGAGAAAGTTATTACAAAAGCTTTTATTCGGGCCATGTCCTCATTTATTATTTTTGAAGCATTTAGCGGTTATTACGAAAGTTGAAACTATACGACAGTGGTATTTTTTTTAAAAAAGTAGGTATTTAAAATTAGGCCTAAACCCTTTTTTTTATAATTGTTTCCCATCGCGTATCCAAGTTTAGCCCATGATCCTGTATGTACTGATCTTGTGATACATGATGCTTGCTGTTATATAAATGTGATAGGCCTAATAAATTAAGAAAAAAAATGTATGTCTTTTTGTTACGTCAAAGAGACCTTCGACGTGTAGCCCGGGATCAATGTATACAGAATCACGCCATCAGGATAAAGGGATGACCCTGGATACGTGATACAGAAAAGATGACACCCACTGGTTGTCAGATGGTAACAACTGTCCACGCGACAGCAGGGGAGGGGGAGGGGGAGGGGGAGGGGGAGGGGGATGGGGAGGGGGAGGGGGAAGGGGAGGGGGAAGGGGAGAGGGAGAGGGAGAGGGAGAGAGAGAGGGAGAGGGAGAGAGGGAGAGAGAGAGACTCACGTATTCGATGCTGGTGGCGGTGTCGAAGAACACGACCTGGATGTTGGTGGAGCGGGGCTCCTTGTCGCGCTCTGCGGACACCACCTCCGTCAGCTTGCTCCACCAGAGGTCGCGCGCCGCCTGCGTGCTGCAACCACCACGCACCAGCCCTCGCTCAGCATCGCTGCTCCTCCAATCAAATACCCTCGCCCACTTCATTGCGTCGTCAGCACTTCAGGGCCCCGCCTCCAAAACTACTGATGGCGGATGGGTAGTTCTGTTACCGCGGTTTGTTTGCAAACTGAAGTGTTGGGAAGTCAAAATGGCTGAAACACGTCTTTTGAGACTCTTGAAAACACTCGAGGAGCTTGTGTTCGACGAGAAGACTGCGCGCCAGTCCACGACCTTGCCCTCGGAAGCACCAGCGAGCGTCGCTCTTGTAATCCTGCCTCACCAGCTTGGTTTAGTTTTCAAAAAATTATGTTTATTCATTGAGTAAAGTGAGTACAGAAGAAACGAGGCCAATGATGTACAATAATGGTGATCATAATAATACACAAACCTGGTTACACAAGAGTCGCAATTACAAACGTCTCTTCCTGCGAAATTGGTTACGAATAGACACAAAGGGATAAAATGATATACATGATATAAATACACTATAAAACATACAGAACAACATGGGGAAAAGTTGAATAAAAAACCCAACCACCTCACCAGCTTGGATACACCCCTGACTGGGCGGGCCCTTCGGCGTATCTTCGGCAGCGCGGTGACTAACCCATGCACATCACGGAAACGTCCGCCACGTTTTACCCCCGTGGGAATCAAGGCGAAAAGGCGTTATAACACGAAACTACTTGCCTCAGGAGAGATAACACCATGCCATCTTGAATTTATAATTTTTTGACCTATTTTTTACTTTATGTATTCAGACATAAATAATTATTTACCAAGCCTTTATCATCATCTTTTAATAAGCAATTATGCAACCACCGGGAGTAAAACTAAAACAATTTATTTCATGTGAACTTAATAATCACGCTATGCTAATAATGTTTACTCTGAATCTGTAATGGCGCATAGTTTGATCGGCGATTCATTCCACTTCGGAATAAACCCAGAGCACGTCGATCTCCTTGTCCGCCCCCTCCCCTACTAGATATGTACCTAGCTGTGATGTCATAGCTACCAACCTCTACCTGTGAAACATACCTGTTCATTTTCACATGTTGCTGCTTTTTATAGAAGCTGTGGGGGCAGTAGCTTATATAAGCTAGATATTTAGAAATATATATATATATATATAAACTACCGAACTGCATTCAATACCATATCAGGAAGATATGTTCATAACTAAAGCTTTAATTAATCATTAATACATTATTAATAAATTATTTTAGTGTTAGTGCTGAAATTATCATGACTTGCAGAAAAAAATAACTTACATGCACGAATGTTATGTAAAACATTTTTAACGTTAGTTATTAAATAACGAATAATAAGTGGTGTAAACAAGCACAACAATTTTAGTATGATCACACATCGTGTTTGCTTATGCTCTACATATGTTTTAAAAATTGTTTCAAGTACAATAAAATTAACATTTCGTAACCTTGAAATTCAATCTCAGTGGTTGCCATTGTTACGCTCCCGAGCATTGTGGAAGCAGCATACGCGATAGTGAAATATTCCGGGAGACCCATCTCCATTTACGCGATACGTCTCAGTTACCGTGCCGTGGTGGAACGGGTCTGAAAAGCGACTACCACGAATACGATAGATACGCAGAACTTTCCATTTCAAAATCTAGATAGCAGTTATGTAGAAAACAGGTTAACAGCAGCAACGCAACACCGTGCTATATATATATATATATATATATATATATATATATATATATATATATATATATATATATATATATATGGTACTTCCAATATTTTTTCACCAGTTGCTACTGCTTTTACTTACCTGTTAATATTTAACAGGTTGCTATTTGACAGCCCACCTCTACCACTACTCAAGAGCATGCCCGGGGGTGGGGGGAGGGACGTCATACACCCGATCAGACTCCACAATTAGTGTCCAAAGCTAGATTCTGTGGTTTGTCGATTTGACGAGCTTAATAAGATGCCAATTGGAAAAGGTGTTACGTACAATATAGGAACGACGTTCTACCATAAACACAGAACCTGAAGTGTTTCATGATTACAATTTCAGGTGAATGTTTCCGCCCAGGCATTATGCACAAACAATGCTTCGTAACCAAAGCAGCAGAGAAGTTGGTTTAATGAACTGAAGGTGTTCTGGATCTCGAAAGAGACGTGCATGGCCGTCGCGTGGTGCACACGGGAAGATTTTTGAATTAACGAACTGTAAAACTGTCTGAAACAACCAAGACTCAGACGTGCAGTTGGATTTAAACGAAAATTTCTGGTAATTTGTTGTGAGAGCGGCACAGCGCCGGGGGGGGGGGGGGGGGGGGAAGGGGGGGAAGGGGGGGGGGGGAACTGTACTATTGGTAAAAATTGCATTTTTGAGCTAATGTTCGTTCATTGTCCCTCAAAAGGGCTTTTATTATTTTAGACCAAACCAACAGTTACGTTCCGTTCTACAGTAACACGGAAAAGGAAACGGATCTCACGAAACATTTCACTGTCGCGTCTCTGCTGCTTACACAATGCGCGGAAACATAAGAATTGGCAGATAATGAAATTGAATCACATGGTTACAAAATATTAATTAAAAATATATATATTATACTTCGTGTTATGGCACGGGCGGAATTAACACATGTAATAAAAAAATAGACCACAAAGTAATAATATAACAACTGGAACTAGATACCCTTGTACTTGACATAATTACTTCATTTAGAACATAAAAAAACAGGGCTACCACCGCGGCCAAGTACTCGGCCTCTATTGGCCGCACGGAGCGACGTTAAAAGCGTACGGATCCGTCTACGTGCTATTGCAGAAAACTCTTGTTACGTGATCCGTTACCAAGTCACTGAACGGGCTTATTACAATTTTACAGTGTTTTAAATACTGTAATTAACCTAAACGCCTTCACACAATTTTACAGTATTCAATAAAACAACTGTTTCAATCATGTCCTAACTAAAAACTTGTTTGTAATGGTAAAAAAAAAAAATTTCATATACGCTGCATGTTCACAATAACGCGACATTTTACTTTTCGCGTCGCGCTACTGCGATTCCAGCATCGCTATTCTGTCAGTCCCTTTCCCCTTACACAAACAGCTTTCAGCTACGCCACTGTGCTACGACCCTGTGCTACGCCACCTGCTGCGACGGCTTGTACCTGAGACTCGAGGGCCGGCGGGGAAGACCACTTCTCTCTGCGATCCACCAAGTGCCTACCGGAGAGTGGAGTAGGGGAGGACTCCTTGCCACTGGGCGGAAGCCCAATTGTTAGTGTAAATTCTACTCTAACCATTATCTAATCGTCGTAGGGGATAGGTTTTACCTGGGCCCAACTTATCTAGTTTTTAGTCTAAAATAGTCTGTGAGGGGAGTTTAGTCATGGCGCCAATCGCTGCCATAGCTGGCCAATCCTCTTCCTAGCACGCGATGCATGCTACCTCTCTCGCATTGCCAAATACACTTAGTTTTAGTTAGGTTAGGAAAAAAAATTGCCATCTTTACATTGGTCAAGTATTATCACGAAGGATGCTAATGCATCGCTACGTGCGTCCACTCACCAGGGTTTATAGGGATGCGTAGCCTACGTCCATTTGCTTCGGGATCGAGATTTTTTTTTTTACGAGCGTTACTATTCTGTAAAAATAAAAAATTACGAAAAAGTAGTTTTGAGTACTTCTAATGTTGCTTGATTATCTTGCAAAGGTGCGTTAAAAACATTAAAACGCATTAAAAACAGAAAACAGTAAAATTAAAAATTGTTAAAATCACAATAAGGTTCATATTAGACAAGTTCAATTATTTGCTAGCAATCTTACCCCGTGTTTAATTTGGCGAACACCATTTTCTTCGAACCCATAGACCTTCACGACAACCAAATTTTCCAGAATCCAGTTAGAAACATTTCAACGCCTTTGCCTATTTTAAATGTCGATGACCTAACCTATCCAAACCTTTACTTTTGTTTGAAACCTGAAATATCGCGCATGCACGTAATATCGATTAACAAGCTCTGAATTACAAGGGTACCATGATTAATCATTTCTAACCAGTTTGTAAAAATGCCAAAAAAAAAAAAATCTTACGTTCCCATCAGTCATGACAATCACGTAATCATTAATTACCGTGTAGAATACGGCCCTACAAACTATTAAAAAAAACATAGATTATAAGCTTTCGCAATACTCCCAAACACTTTTTTCGTAATGTTGTTATTTTTTCTCATGTACAAGACGCAACTCTCCAGAATTACCGAAACTGCGGCTGACTCGATCCTTTGCCAAGGCTTCTACTGGAGGATGGCCACAGTACGGAGGTGAATGAAAGCTACATATCTTCAGATGCAAGGCGCCTAGGAGTAAAAAACACGCCTTACTTCTTGAACCAGTCGACGAAGAGCTTCCGCCGCCGGGGGCTGTGCCCCACGGTCGCGAACTTGTCGGGGGCGGCGGGCGCGGGGGCGGGCCGGGGCGGCCTCCTGGGCCTGAGCGTGGACGCGCGAGGCGGCTCGGACGAAGAAGACACGTCGAACTCCGACGGCGTCCAGCGCAGGACGGCGGGGGACGCCGGCCTCCGGCGGCGGCGGCGGCGAGCGAGCGCCCAGCACCCGGGGGCGGTGGTGGCGTCCTCGTCGGAGGACGCCGGGGCGTCGCTGACGGCGTACGTGGGCATCGCTTTCGCGGGCGAGCGGGCGGCCAGCAGGCTCGCGACGGTCATCCCGCGGACTGGCGACTGGAGCCGCCTGCCGGCGCGCCGGGCCCGGGAGGGGGGAGGGAGGAGGGGAGGGGGCGAGGCGGCCCGGGGTTGGTCGCCCTCCGACCTCCCGCGGGCAAATATTTGAGCGTCTGCCTGCCCCGGGCGGGACGACACATCTGCGTCCGTGCAGCCGATACTGTCGTGTCACAGCCTGTGCTCTCATCCACCTCCGCATCATTACCACCCTCCAGTACGCACTGCTCCTGTCTTCCAGATAACACCTGTCAGTAACTACATTTATGCATACGATAAAACCCGGCTTTAAGGGCCAAAAATTAAATTCATTTGGGAACTTTTTTTTTAAAACTACCGTCTTTCAAAATTGTTATCCACAAATGTCCCCCTAAACCGATTAGGGGAACATCATTAAAAGCTAAAATCAGGTTGGCCTTACCGCTATCTGAACGTCCGTTCTTCAGAACGCGAACCCGTGTTCCGTGGTTTTTATGTTGTTACGAGCCGATAGCTAAGTCTGAAAGGAATTATTTTAATCGGTGCTTTTGAGATGGCCGCGTGCTAAACTGATCGTCTACTCAACTATGGCCGGATTGATGAACTACGCAAGAAACGCAAAAGCGTAAGAAACTCAAGATGCAGAAGGTTAAACAACACGTTTTAAAGACTATCCGTTTGTAAATTACTCAAGACTTAAAAACGCAATTGCAGTACTGCCAAAGTCTCAATTTCTTGCTTTACGGCTTGCGTTCCCGCGTTACATGATTAAAAATAAATATTCCGACAACTTTTTACAGATGCAAACGTTAATAATTCAGAAGGCTATGAATTTATTTTCCATTATTCACTTTAAAACTTTAGAACCGTGAAAGCAAACAACCCTTTAAAATAAAATTATAGATGGTTACACACATTTTTATGATAACGTGAATTAGAAGCTCATGGGACAAAATTTTTTTCTTCATAGTTTTGCAATTTCAGTTTGTAGTGTTGGCGACGTCTGTGTTTTCTAAACGACCGTGGTCTTCTTGGGTTATTTGCGTGTTGTTTCCTCGTGCTGTGGCGTTTTTTGAGGAGTTTGTAAATGCCCAACCTGATGGAAATGTCGCGACGTGTCGGAAACGTGTCCCGAGTTTTCCGAGTATTCCCTACGTCGCTGGGCACCAATGGCGGCTTCAGGATCACTTTTCGGGAGGGGCTATCGCACAAAGAAAGGCCGTAATTGCAAACAAAAATGAAAGTGGTCAGATATTGGCCTTGGAATATTATTTACAAATTACATGTTTCAAATACAGAACCTTAGTAGCTCCATGCAACTTTTGATGAGATAAAAGTTTTAACATATGAAATTAAATATTTCAGTAAACATAAATATACATTTCAATAAAATTGGTCTCGGGAGGGGCTATCGCCGCCACCACCCCCCTTCTGGGGCCGCGCTTGCTGGGCACCCTGTGCGGCGTCGCGCCGGGCACGCTCTCAGTTTTGATATTCCAGAAGGAAGACTGCGGGCGCGCGCGGACTCGCTAGCAGCCCTGACGCGACGACCTTGGACCCCGCGGCGCCGTACGCCGAGACCCCGGCAACTGCGCGTTAGAGCCGGCCAAACCCTGCATCGATCCTCGTGTCGTGATTCCGATTTCCGACTCACTAATTACATTCCAAACATTCGATTCAATTCTTCCTCGACTCGGAAGTATCACCGCCTACCTGGGCACACATGTGGTGCGCAAATCTTCAGAACACGTGATTTAAAAAATTGCTCACAGATAATATTATCCCAGGGGATTGTATTTACGAAAAGCATTTAATAATTCGCTGAGGGGGTGTGAGTATTTCCGTTTTAGCTTTGAATATATATACTGTATAGAAGTCGCGAGTGGATAGGATTTACTCTACGTCTTTCAGAAGCGTATGATGAGCAGCTTGGGAACTTCACCGCTGCAGTGCGCTGCCGTAACGCCCTGTATCGTCTTAGTTGTTATTTACACGTTAGAGCGCAGCGCTGTCACCCGCTGTCATTCCCCGCACCCCTCATCCATCATTCACTGCAGCTCAACGTCGTTCAACAGGAGGGGGAAGGGGTGTTTGAAGAGTTCGACACTTGTCCGCTAGGGACCACCACAAGTCGATGCCCTAGATATGGTGGCGATTGCGGCGGTGAATTAACCAACTAACTCAAAACCGTATTAGAAATTTTAACCTGGGCTGGCGACTTCTATACAGTATATATATTCAAAGGTTTTAGTATTTCGTTTTCACACGGTATTCATAGGAGAGTGGGGATTGCTAAAACGCGTGTTTGCAGAATATTTTTTCAGGGTAAAACACATCCGGTACTTACCTATTCTTGAAAGGACTCGTGTCTTCCATCACACCTTTACCTTCATTTCTCCGCCTTATAACGCTATGGTTACCACTCAAATCTCACAGTTATCTCGTGCACGACGAGAAGACTGCGCGCTAGATCAGAGCCTTGCGCTTAGAGGCGACGCCGCACTAAAAGCACCAGCGAGCGTCGCACTTACACAAACCACGTGCGCACGAGCATGAACATATTCCACAAAAACAAATTAACGTGTAACAGTGTGGCCATTAGCCTATTTTGAATAATTTCATATATGCCAGGTCATAATTTCGATACACTTAAATCAAATAGCTTTACAGCCATTAAACTGTTTAAAGATACAAAAGAAAAATTTTCGGATCGTCGGATTTGCTCGAGCGTGCCTTCAAGTCATACGGGGTTGGTGCATCATTTCAAGATTGGTATTAGTACAGGAACTAACTTCAGAGGGAATCGTTCTTTTCACAGACGAGCCAAACGACCGATCGTGCATCTTAGGTTTTTTTTTTTGTTCATTGTAAATAAATATGGCGGTGTTGATAAAAGGATACCTACTAATGGTCAATTAGGTTAGGTTAGCTACATTATAAATACTTTAAAAAATTGTGGACGGTTGATTTGGTTAGGATAGCTACATAAAAGATACGGAAAAAAAGCATGAACTTCGGGGAACTTCGGGTTTTGGCTCTCTCGTCTGTGAAAAGAAGGCTTCCCAACTTCAGATATGAGCTTCGTATCTAGTGTTCCCCCCTCTCCAACGGCTATATCGCACGTGGCTGACTGCCGACTTCACTCGCTCCTCGCTGGGCGTGTTGACGCGGTCGAGCTGCAGGTAGATACAGCAGGAGGGTGGGGGGAGGGGGGTGAAGCAACAGTTATGTTCGCTGCGACGTTGCCACACCTGTCTCTCTCTCTCTCTCTTTCTAGGAGAGTTAGTCCGTGATGGACGGCCTGGATAATTTCTCTAGCCGACCGACTGCTTTTTGCTAGCGACGGACGGGTCAAACTGCAGCTCTATCCTTTTACGAGTGACACGATGCACCAACTCGCGATTAAGTCCCCCCCCCTTTTTTTTTCTTCTCTCAATACTTAGCATTAAATTAAGAATTAAATTTTAAATTTAGTACCACATGATTTCTCTCTTTTTCCACAAGTTACAAGTGCTGCTAAGAGCAATATCCCTGTTCCGAGCAGTCGTGTGTTAGCGTCTCTAATTACCTTGCTGTCGCCGAGACGTTCACTCCATGTAGAAACAATGTTGGAGAAGGCACTTGGCCAGCTCCGGCCCGGACGCCACTGGTATTCCGGACGGGCCGGCTGGCAGGGGAGGGGAGGGGAGGGAAGCACAAAGGGCGAAGGGCTACACCGGAAACCAGGCGCGGACATAAATCACGGGCCCTGAGCCGGTGACCGCGATGACAGGCCCAGATGACAGCTGCCCTCGCTGGACCACACACCTCGGCACTTCCTCGCTCGCGCCATTGCTCGTCACAGACCACGTCGGTTACTTCATTTTATTGCCGAGACTATTAAATAAGGGACCGGCCTAACTGGGCACACGTATGGCGTGTACAACTTCAGAAAAAAAAAACACGCAATTTGAAAACCACTCAAGATATCAGAGTGGTGATTTTTTTTAAGAAATATCATTTAAGAATGCGCTGATGGTAAAAGGGTAGTTCTGGTTCCTTATTTAGTTTTTAAACTGTATTTTTAGGAGAGTGAAAAGGAATGCGTGTTTTCAGTATTTAAAGTACCCAAGTGTCTTTCATCACACCTTTATCTTCATTTCTTCGCCATGTAAAGTTATGGTTACCGCTCATATGTCATAGTTGTATGCACTGGGAGAAGACCGCGCGCCAGTCCACAGGAGACAGACACCGCGCTTATCACCCCGCCTCACTGACACAGACACCCGCCCTGTGAACTAAGCTCTCTTGCATTGACTTTATATCAAAAATTTGCTCCCTAGATATTTATTAGATAGTTATCCAAATAACGGTGTGATCATATTTTCATTACCTACTATTAGATAATATTTAGGAAATATCTGCAGGGAAATTTTTGAACACAAACATAAAGTCCCTCAGATAATGGTGACGACCAGAAAAGTGTGAAATCACAACAATACACTTGCCGGACGAACTCTCTCTCGAACAGAAAAAAAAAATATGTGTACCCGCGTGGGTTATCTTTATAGGGTGAACATCTCCAGGAAGTCCACAAACCGTGCGCAAAAAGGCGAAAAAGCGCGAGTAGCGCCGGCGCCGTGCCTGCGACGGGCGAGACGTCGCGACGCACACACGACCACGAACAGCGGCCGGAGGGACGAGCGACCTGACCCGACCTGCTCAGCCATTGCTGACTGACTGACAGGGATGTCATCATCGCCAGTAGCGGACCCAGGGGGCGAGTACCCTAACTTGGGCCCGCGAGGAGTCCCAGGCCGGCTGAATGCGGCCCCTAACCTCCTGTTGTGTGCCTATAAATAATAAGTTTTTACGGACTTTAAACATTAGCTGCGAAGCTTGGTGATTACAAATGGCCTGAGTTCAATGCAATTTTAATTTCGAGGGAAATGAATTTATTTTTACGTTAAACTCGTGTGTTGTCCAGCCCTCCTTGGTTTGGCGGAGAGGGGGTAGGGGGAATTTGTAATTTAATATTTAGCTGAGCAGCTGGCCCTAACTGTTCAGGTTATCTTGTGGATTTTCTTTTTCCTGCTTGTGCCCACTTTCCGGGAGTCTGCCAACCATCGTCGAACACAAAACAGGCGGGAGATTCAAACTAGCTAACCCCTCCAAGTGGGTTCGTCCAGGTTGGAATACAAAACTTACAGAAACAAGAACGCTGACTTTTAAAAGCTGAGTTCTGTGCAAACGTTAACTATACCCATGTCATACTTTATGTGTGTCACGCTAGTTTAGATGCAGAAACGACATTCGATTTTTTAAAAAAAATTGATTCTCAAACTTTTATTATCATTACTATTATTCCCATAAGTCGTAAACAGAAAGTCGAGTAATGGAAACTTGTTGGCGACAGGACCACTAGAATTTATAATGGCCTGAACCCTTGTTGCTCCGATTTGGAGCCCAACTAAGTTGTGTGATTATGGAATAACAATAGTTCGAGAGATGCGATGCGACGCACGCGACGCGACAGCAATGTATCGCATTATTGTGAACATGAGATTTATAACCGCGCGACAATCACACAGAGATCTTCAGAATTTTTGTTTCCACAAATTGCCGTTATTCTCCCTAAAAAATTGAAAACAAAAAAAAAACTTTGGCTGGATAATTTAACTGATGAAGAGATATTTGATTTTTAAGTTAAGGTTTTGTATACTGTTGTAACTTATGTACTTGTACTTTTTGACATTTTTAAGCATCCATTTTTTCTGAAACGATGTTATACTTTAAATTGTATTTAAATTAATTGCTGTTTTTAATTTTGAACTTTATAAAAACTCATGGAAGATTTTAAGTTACTATTGTATTTATTTGTCAATTGTTACAAACGATTTTTAAAATGTCTGCATTAGACGAAATAACGCACGTAGATCAAAATGACTAGCTGCACTCACACACAAGCTTACTTTGTGAGTGCTACATTTCCTGTTTGATTGAGTTATTGTCAAATAGTAGAAAAATAATACATTAACTAAAAACAAACATAAACAAATAACTACAAAATTATTCTAGCCATTTCATTACCACCATATATGCGACAAGACACTTGTTTCATGAACCTGTTCCAAAAAAAAAAGGTATTAAATCAAAATGTAATAGTTATTCAGAAAAATCGTCGAACATAAGTGACTTATTAAAATATTCATCCAACTAATTTAGTACGCAAAACCAATGCAACCAATTTAGCAATCATTGAAAAATAACATTCTAATGCTTATGTCAGTTAACTTCGCGCCCGTGAAGCGACGGAAATAATAATAAAAACATTTTTATGCGATAGTCTGCTGCGTTAGCGAATTTTGTCGTGCTAACATCACAAATGTCGAACGCATATATCATTCGCATCACGTACATCGCATCGCACCCGTCGTGCCGTGCTGGAATCACAATAACGCGACGACGGGAATATTTCTAACCAATCACGTTCGACACGTCTATGACGTCAGTGCGGCAAAAATGGCGAACGTCACAGACTTCCCGATTAGAAAATATATCACAATTTTGTTTTGGACATATGGTTAAACTGGTGCATTGGTAATAATATTAAGTTTGTATTTTAAAGGTTTTGTTTACTAAATCTATCTGTGAAACCTATGAAATGGCTTATGCACAATGATTTTTTTACAATTAAAAGTTAAATTTATACTAAAACATGTCGAACAGGCTCCGAGACCTTGGTTCACGGATGAGATTGTCGGCCACCATATTGGATTGTGACGTCACGGCGGACATATTGGATGATCTTAATCTTGACCCCGGTGGCCATATTAAGTGAACTTAAACCCGACCGCTATCTTGGATTCCACAAATTTGTTTTCCAGAACGTTCCGCTATCTTGGATTCATCCATTTTGAACCATGACGTAACGCACATCATATTGAAAATGCGTACTTATTCTCAAAAAAATCTAAAATAATTTATAAAAACTTATTTAATTGCAATTTTAATAAAAAAAAAGTTAATGAAAATCGCACTTACGTCATGTAGCTAGGAGTACTCTGTTAGAACCAGATGTGAGCAAAATAAAATGGCGACGGGTCCTTACTCCACAGAGACTACCAGAAGACTGAGCCCCCACCACTTATATCAAGGAATATATATTACACCAACGAGTATGACGTCATGGCGGCTATATCTTGGATCCGCCAATGACTGCCGTATGTTTGGTGCGTTATGTAACAGCAAGAAACTTTCATACACAATCGTTTGTTTTTGGTGAAAACCGTATGTTCAGAATTACGCAATATTTTTTTTCTACGCCGCATCGCCATCGTCGCATCGCGTAGTTGTGACTCCAGCATCACAGTGATGCTGGCGTGATGCGGGATGTTGGACGCGAACCATGGCTGGGGCTGACCTTCACGCGAGGCAGAAAAAGCAACCAGGAATCCCAACTTCGTCAGAAATAACCTCTTCCTAGAAAGCAAACTGGAGCTGACATTTCAGTGAACTGTGCTACAACTCCCGTACATGGTGTGTCTGCGTCAAAAACATGCGACGTACCTGCAAATATATACATCAACGAAAACATCGTCCGCATAGCTTACGCGAGAGCTGTTATTTTGTTGTTGCTGTGACATCGCCTTGTGCGGGACGTGGAATACTTAAAAACAACAAAACAGCAAAAAAAAAAAGCGACCTGTTGATATTGGACTTGCCCACGCCATCCGTTAATGCAAATGAAAAGGTAAGTGGGTTGGAGAATGTGATAAAAGTACTTGAGGACCGCGGAAACTGTTCCATAATAACAAAGAAGAAGCGGAAAATAGGGCAATGTGACCAACCTAAAATACGTGTCACCACTACCAAAGAAACGGGGTTGGTCAGTCGAAAGTGATTTCTGAAAAACACCGTGCTCTGGTTGAATACGATGAATGGTAGATAAGTGAAGTTTTATGGCATAAAATATTTGCACTAACTTCACCATATAATAGCTGGAGGATTAGTGAGAACGGCTTACAATTACCTCTAACAATTGGAAAATTGTACTTTCAGTCTGTAAAAAAACGTAAAAATATTAGAGTACATTCTGCTAAATTTACTAAGTAAACTACTAGAGGTAGTGCTGCAAAGTATTAAGGATTTTAAGTATTTATCACTGATTTAGAAGTCTAATTATAGAGCTGAGTGTTTTTTATTTATTATGGAAACAGATAAACTTAAGGACACGTCTGAAATATCGTGTGTATCAACACCAATCATACAGATCATGTAATTAGAAAGTAATCATTTTGTGAAGTACTTAAACTCAAATATTAATAATCCCTGACACTTAACTTTCATGATCGTCAATCTAATAAATACTGATAAACCAACTTATCGAGGTAAAACTTCTATACACTGGTTCAAATTTTGAAGGAAAAAAAAAACTATTGGAAACGGCTACTAACATTATAAGGAACTCAAAAATATTGTTTTAAAAAAATTTGCGTGTTTGTCTGTTTGATATTTCAAAGAAATTGCGATTGTTTTAAAAATCTTAAAATACTGTAGGCACCTGTAATAAGGTGAAATTATTAAATTAATTTAAACGTAGCTATAAGCAACATAAATTAACGTGTACACGATGGCATAATCTTAATTAAAATTAAATAAGCACGTGTTTTACATTTTTGTTTGAATTGGCTACATTTAAGAAAAGAACAAGAGTTGTGATTTAAAGGTACAATAATTCCCAGAACACACTAAAACCGGAGTTAAAAGATCAGATACTCAAATTATACTAAACAATTAAAAAAAAAAAAAGCTTACGCATAACCACTTTAGAATATATCATTCTTAAACTATTTTTGTTGTGAATTAACTACTTTATACGTCTGACCGTTCATTGTGTCTATTTCTTTAGTAGAACTTTTTTTCTTTCTAATTAATACATATTTTTCTAACAATGGTAGAATATCAGTAATACCCTGCAATTTGCACGAGCGACGCCACTATTTAAGCCTTCTGGTTTGCTGGCAGCATGGAAATGCTGAATCGTGGTGAATCGGTCAGCTCGTTGACCAACAGATCACTGGGGGTCCGCCTGCATTTGCAGCATTGTCCTTCCTGGAGGAACTGTTTCGTCTGCTGTACCAACTGCTGAACACAATGGAGGCAGCCTCACCTGAAGGTGGCGACCACGTTGGTGGTGGGCCAGCCCACGACGAAGGACGTCTCCAGCGACTTGTTGACCTCGACGACGTCCTCCATGGCGCAGCGCGTCAGCCACATCTCGGAGGCGCGCACCTTGTCCTTGAGCTTGAAGCTGCCCCCCGAGCGCGCCTTGGCCACCAGCAGCAGGTCGTTGAAGAGGAACAGGTGGCGCTCCTGGCTCTGCACGCCCTGAAGAGTACACGCGGCCGCTCAGCACCTCAGAGGCGTCACACACCACGTCACAACTCCCTTTTAAAGAATTATAAATAGTGCCTCACTTATACATAGGGGCAGGCATTTTTCGCGAAAAAAAAAATCTGAATGCCTATTAGACTGCAACAAGTTATACACGCACCAGCTGTTTCTGCCTTGTGATTGGCGGCCGTCTGCGGGAGAAGTCGTTGCCTTGTTTGACCGAGACACTCAGGACGCGTTTGCTTCCGCGCTGAATCACTGTGATTGGTGTTATTACAATCGATATGTACCTGGGAGAAACTCATCCAATCACGAAACACAGACGATGCTACAGTGTTTCAACTTTCATCTAGTCTCCAAATCTTTTCGCGAAATCTGCATGCCCCTACGTTATACACTCAACTATTTGATACCAAAAAAACGTGAAATTTTGAACTATCGCAGATCATAGTGGTTTATGCCAATAATGTCAAACTATGGTCAAATTTATGGTATATACAGTAAAGATGCCTATATATTTATTGTACATACAAGTTGTGATCAAAAAATATCCAGTGAATGAATTTTTTTAGCAACTATTGCTGAAGATAAATCGACTTGAAGTAATAAGCACGATAGCCTGAGCGTTGAGAAAGTCGCTTTCAAGTCCGAACAAGTCATGTTTTCTTTTTAAATTCATAATAGTAATTTACTGGCTTATCAACTGTTCTCGGCTAGCAATGAGTTATGGAACATACTATATAGTCGTTACAGTAGTTCTACACACACTATATATATATATATATATATATATATATATATATATATATATATATATATATATATTTGTATCTCTACTGTTGACAGACATACACATTAGCTGTTGCAGAATATCGACATAGATATACCTACAGTAGTTGGCAGTAGGTCGATTTCAGCCTATACAACATATATGTATCTATATCAGTTACAGTACATATATCGACATAATGATACATAGGCTAAATGTTAAACTAATCGCAGACTCCAGTCGTTTCTCCTTTCTTAACGCTGGCTGGTATCACAACAGCGCGACGGTTTAGTCAGCTGGACGCAACGCGAATAAAAAAAAGAAGTCTTCTAACCCATCACAATTGATATTTGTGACGTCAGCGCACAAGACTTCCCGGTTAGAAAATTTGTCTACTTCCATCTCATCGCGTGCGTGACGTTACTGAATTGTACGCTAGAAACTTGTTTTTGAACGATGGTTGAACTGGAGCAGTGGAAATACAATTATGTTTGTGTAATATTTTTAAGGTGTTTATCAAATTCGTACGTGGAACACTTTAAATTAATTCAAGTACAATGACTTTTGCCCGACAAATATTAAAATAAATTTGGATTATAAAATTTTCCTAAAAAAAAAAGTCAGTTAAAAACCAGCATGTTAACATTAATGGCATTCATATATGTAAAGCAAATTTAATGGCATTAAAATTTGTGTCTGGTAGTTTGTTTCGATTTGTCAGAGTTAACAACACAGACTGATAATCTGCTGCCGTGTTTCCACATTGAATATATATAATGTACATATATATAATATATATTCAATGGTCAGATGCTCCCTACTTCCAAAGATAGAGTTTGTTGTGTCTTTGAGAGAGCTACGGGCCCGACATTGCGTTACCTTGGGTGTCCAGTGAAGTACATACTGATCTAACGTCGTGGTTTTGAGGACTTGAGCCTCTCTTTCCCTCAACCAACTAATGTTTTTTTTTTGGCCTTGCTGATATATTTTTTTATAATTGTTATTTCGTCATTTTAACTTAAATGACATGTTTGAAGTATAATTACTGACATAGTTACGTGTGGCGCGAGGGTGACGTCACGAGGAACACACCAGAGCACTCTGGCGGCGGGCGCGGAACTAGCGCGGGGAGACCCCGTCTCGGCAGTGTGGCGCAGTGCTACTGCTACTCACAACCAGGGATGTTAGACGTACCAACTTGTTGGTACACATACAATTTTTCAGGGTCTTGTACCATGTACCAAGTATAAATTGTGCTGGTATGCAGAAATACCAACTTTGAACATCGACCATACGCGATGCGCCATGCATTAACAATTAACATTAGGCGTGGACGAATAATTCGAATAGTTGCGTTTTAATAATTCCATCTGTATACGTTTAATAAAACTGCATTTTAAGAGAAATTTTTAAGTGCTAATTTAATTGAAACCATGCATACTAGGTGCTAAAGATTTTATGGCCATCTTATAATTTCAGAAGCTAGTTCTGTAGAAATTGATCACAGCGCCATGCCGTATTGCCGTCATGGCGTGCGGATTGAATAAAAAATAGGTTACCAACCTTATCATACTTTATTTGTTGACAATTGTGTAACCTTTTATGTTTCCATAGTATATATCGTATTAAAGCAGTTTATATAAATATCATTATATATATATATATATATATATATATAAAATCTATGAAACAAAACCTACAGGATCTTTGTTAGTGTAAGATCTTGGAGTGTACCAGTTTTTTTTCTTCAGATACCAGCTTTTAGTGACATCTGTACCAGGTTCGTTGAGCCACTGTCTAACATCCCTGCTCACAACCGCCGGCATTCACGGCCCGCTTATGGCCGGCGGTGATTCCCCCGCGGGGATGGCGGATGGTTACAAAATAATTTTTTAATACGCAACAAAACGGCTTCCCTCCACCCCCTAAGATTGCCCTTCAAAACAACTGTGCGATTCTTCTCCTTGGGTTGTTGGGCCCTTGTTATTTTGACACGTCCTATAAGAGCTGAAGGTAAAGGTGAACATTCAGCTTTCGGATTTGTGAATTCCATGTGGCTCTACTTAATATGTCGGTCAAAGGGGGATTTGGGGAGGGGGATATCCACCTCCTTTCTTCACCAGGTTGGGAAAAAAATTTGAAAAATATCAGTGAAGGCAGTGTGTTTGTTATATTGGGTTATGCAAGGCGAGCTGTTAAGAGTGGTATATACCCCTTTTTAAAACCAGTTATACATGCGTCCACTACTAGCCTATTTTCTCGAGAATTATGATAGCTACAGCTTCCAGATTATTAATCTGACGAGAAAAGTAATGCAGTTTTTCCAATATAGTTTTATATTTTGGAAATCGTGACGCAAAATATATTTAAAAAAATGGTAAAAACAAGCAATTCGTTGACGAATTTCTAGTTATTCGATGAGAAAAATGAAAATTTGAATCTATATTGGAAAAGATTATATTTTTCTGAACAAAATGGTATATTAAAAGTATAAGGTCACAGCATTAAATATCTGTGTATTTGGTTAGGAAAACTGGCTAATTTGGCATTTTCAGTGTCTGCCTTGTGCTGCTCGACGTGAAAGTTGACGCCAAGCTCCGGGAAGACGAGCAGGGTGGGGATGACACTGACACGCCTCAACGTCGCCCGCTGTAGGGGAAGTGCTGATCTGTACGGTGATAAACCTCCCTCCTCCCTTCAACCTCCTCCCACTACACAGCAACACCGTTTCTCTGAAGGATTCATAGTCCAGGCATTTTATGAGAAAAAGGGGTCGATTTACGGACAAATTGCAAGAAAAGGTTTTATTATATCAAAATTTGCAGAAAAATTTGTAGAATAACATATCCAAAATCCACCGAAATCCATTTTATTTTGGTAACGTTTTTCCGGGATTTGTCCCGGAAAAATGCGGAATAAATTAATAACTGGAAAACGGTGCGTTCTACGAAGAAAGGTAGAAACACTAAAATTAAAGAGAGCCAAATTTACCATAACATATAAAAAATTTACAAAAATACACTAATAACTACTATTTTGTTTTCTGGAATTCGTCACGGAAAAACCTAAAATATTGAAATAAATGGAAAATAGCGCATTTTACAGCAAAATGTTTCAGGACAAAGTTAAAGTACACAACGATTTTCATAATATATTACAAATTAACAAAAATCAACACAAAATAGGTTTTTGGTTTTCCAGAAAATTTCCTGGGAAAAAAAAGGACAAATCGAAAACGTATCGTACGTCAAAGAAAGTCGTGACTAAAATTAAAGACTTTTTTTGTATTAAATATAATTTAATTTCACCAAAATCTGCTCATATATATAAATGTATATATTTTTATATGTATAGTTTTTTTTGTGACTCGTCCTGGAAAATCTTTAAAAATTCAATAAAACGAAAACGGAACATCGTATTGAAAAAGTTTCGGTGGGACAAACAGAAGCACACAAGATTTCCTATACCAGATCCTAAATTCACTGAAATCTGGTAAATAGATTTTATTTTGTGATCGGCCACGGAAAAAGTATTGAATATGTAGGCAAAATAACAGAAAGCATTGTATCCCATGTCAAATTGTCAGATCCGAACTATATTCATTTTCCATAATATATATTTAAAGTCACTTAAATTATATTCCTTTTTTCAGTTAGTGATGTGTTAAAACGTTTTTGAAATCTACCAAAATTATATTCCAGAAAACAAAATCAGACTCATTTCAACTGCTTATCGTTTGAAAGAAAAATTCGACACGTCCATTCTCACAAAACATACCATACAATTAAATTTACACAAGATTTCCAGTGACCTGTATCGAGAAGAAATAGAAAAATATACACACATTGGGATGCACTCTAACACACAATACTGAATAAACATGCATTAGGTAACATACATAAGTACTTTAATTTAAAATACAGGTTACCTAAACAAACATTAACGTGATTTTATATTTCTATTAATGTTAACAAACTGATCCAACAATTCGGAAAATAACCTACATATAAGCTCGAAATGTTATTTAACAGAATCATCCTGTTTAAGAGTGGTATATACATACCCCTTTTTAAAACCAGTTATACATGCGTCCACTACTAGCCTATTTTCTCGAGAATTATGATAGCTACAGCTTCCAGAGTATTAATCTGACGAGAAAAGTAATGCAGTTTTTCCAATAAAGTTTTATATTTTGGAAATCGTGACGCAAAATATATTTTAAAAAATGGTAAAAACAAGCAATTCGTTGACGAATTTCTAGTTATTCGATGAGAAAAATGAAAATGTGTATCTATATTGGAAAAGATTATATTTTTCTGAACAAAATGGTATATTAAAAGGTCACAGCATTAAATATCTGTGTATTTGGTTAGGAAAACTGGCTAATTTGCATGGATATGTAGGAACACCCTACCTTAAAAGCCGTCACAGTAATTGCAGTCTTCGGGAGGTAATTCACGGTTTTTACAGGTTGATCCATGACAGTTTCCACAAGCCGAAGAACATGAGATGCCGTGTTTCCTAGAACTGCAGTTGGATGCACCGCAACCATCTTCCTTGCAAGTGCACCTGATTACCTTAAAAAGGCATTCCGGAACTGTTGGCTTGTCTGTCGAAATTGGCAAGAGAAGGTAGCCACATTTTCTCCATCCCCATTCTTCTGGATTCATCTTAATTCCCTTCCATTCTTGTATCTGATAGAAAACCCTTAAGAAATGGAAACGAGCTGAAGCACTAGTTGGAGGTAATTGTTCTGGTTGTACACATTTGGAACTAGTAGCTGCATTCTCACTAAACACTTTATAACTTTATTTCGCTCGTTCAAAAGAAACATATCTTTACGGAGTGATAGATGCATTTCTCCTGTGAATTCAACTACGGGTAATGCATTACCTCTTGTTCTTCTCATATGTGCTGTGTCTTTAGTACTGTGAGTTTTCCCATATCCATCAAATACAGTAGTTGCTAATCCATAATTTTTCAAGATGAAACTCACGTACAGCTGAGCGATCTCGTTGTATGTTGCAGTATGGGGCCAAGGTAACTGATGAAGTAAATATCCTCCGTCAATGACATATTTAATTTAATTTAAATATATTTTATTGTTTGCAGAGTTA
Source organism: Bacillus rossius redtenbacheri (assembly GCF_032445375.1). Taxonomy (NCBI): domain Eukaryota; kingdom Metazoa; phylum Arthropoda; class Insecta; order Phasmatodea; family Bacillidae; genus Bacillus; species Bacillus rossius. The sequence goes on along the minus strand of NW_026962012.1, from coordinate 6,703,805 downwards.
TAACACATGGATACATAAAATCACTCAGTACAAGGGAATGGGAATTCAATCGTATAAATAGTAACTACATATACCAGCCAGGACAATAGTACACAAATTTTAAGCACAATTTGATAAAGGTCAATTATATAATGCAATTTTTTGCCCATAATTTAATTCACGATTTATTTTGAAGTACAGTGCACGATTTCCGTTTTTTTTTTGTTTTTTTTTGCTTTCGATAACTTTTTACCGGGACATTTCCTGAAAAACAAAAAAAAACCAATTAAATGTTGATATGTGTTAAATTCTCATATATTATGATAAACATTGTTTACTTTATCTTTTTCCTAAACCATTATGCTGTAAAGTGCACAATTTGCGATTTATTTCATTTTTAATATTTTTTCCGGGACTAATCCCGGAAAACGAAGCAGAATTTATAAGCTGATTTTCTTTAACTTTGGATATGTTATGAAAAAGTTAATCTTCTTTAATTTTTGCCTCTACAGGTTTTGTCGTCACATGCACAGTTTTTGAGTTATTATTTTATTTCGTGTTTTTTCCGGGACAAAACCCGGAAAAAAGTTACCAAAAGAAAGTGGATTTCGGTGGATTTTGGATATGTTATTCTACGAATTTTTCTGCGAATTTTGATGTAAAAAAAACTTTTCTTGCAATTTGTCCATGTTTTTTTCATATCATTCCTGGACTATCATGGGACAGACGATTTCCTTGGCGAGTAGCTTGAAAAGAATCTTCACTCGGTAGCAAACTACATTGTAAAAGATTTTTAAGTCTGCTGATTCGTTCAATGGTTCGTTAATGCTGTTTGTGAGCTTTCGCATAATATACAAAAGACGCAATTATCTGTTAGTCGGTACGCATGGAAAAAAAGCAAGACAAATTAATCGGTAAGTTAGGGCGACTTTATTTAAGTGCGAAACGCAAGAAAAGAAGACCAACGGATCTGATTGAGTACCAGAAACAAAGGTAAGATATAGCGATACCGATATTAATTTTTCTTTTATCAATGTAAAAGAACACCGGAGAATTCCAAAACCGGCTAAAAACTATTTTAAGAAACATATTTTACAACTTAGTTTGTACAATGCATTTAATTTTTAAGAAAAATCCGAAGAGTTGAAGAATATGGTGCAGTTCAAGAGGAAGTCAACAGCACAATAACTGATCCCCAAACAGCTAACTTGACGGCTCATTTTTCTTTACCAGGATCAAGCAACGCAGGGAATGAAAATATGGTTCTGAATCCTGATGAGGAGTAAGTAGCCAGTGTTTTATACTACACAAACTGCGAACTGTATTTAACGATAACATTTAGAATTAGCATTTTATTACGTTCAGAGTCTAATGAAAGGCTTAAATTTTTCATATAAATAATTTTCAGTTCAGTAATTGAACTTCTATGGATTTGTTCTTGGAAAAAAATATATATAGGCCTAGTGTTACGGACAGATTAAAGAAAAGTTAGATACTCGGTATTACTGTTGTATGCAAGTCATAGGAAGTTATTATGGCTTGACGACCATACATACGTCATCGATTATCAATTTCAATTAGTAATTTTAAAAAGTGAACTAATAGGGCATTTATTCAGTCCAAGAAAAGTCCATGTGATGTGAAAAATACTAGTGCTATTATAAAACAAGCCGAAAGATAATTAAATAAATCAGTATGGGTGAAGTTATGAGGGTGGGGGAATAATTGCGAGAATGGAAGGCAAGCTATTGATAACTCACTGTGTTCGGTTCCAAAAGACAGTTTCTTCATCCCCCACCTCATTTCCCTTGTTTGAGCGTGTCTCAGTTTACAAATGCGTTCGACTATCAACAAATTATTGTGTTACTTGTGGTAGCCGCTTGGCTGGAAAAACGCCAGGAATCCTTACTGCTGTATGTTGTAATATTCAAGTGCGTCATTGGGTGATTGTCCATGTTTCCTTATAAAAAATATTGAGTGCGAAAAATTTTCGCCTCGTAGGCTTTCTAGTAAAGGACGATATACAAAATGGCTCTCCTGCAAACAAAACATTCAGTTAATATATGATGACATAAATTATTATTGTTCCACGTAGGCATTTCTTGTTTTTGAATGTTACTTGTTTCTATGCAAGTTTGTACGTGCATGCATGTGTATGCCCGTATCTCGTGCTGTACCTACATTCTGGAATTAGACTTGTCATATTAGTGTACAATAAAACTCTCTTACATCATATCCCACATTTACTGATTAGTTTGCGAACAGTGGTAGAGTTTATAGGCAGGATTATATAATTAACTGAATATTTCACTACCTTTAAAGAGTAATTCATCAACATTTTGAGCGGAACACACAACTATAAAATTGTACTCAAATATGAGAGCCAAAATAGGAAATTTCGTTACTTTTGGAATTTTGATACTCGACATGTCACAAATATATTTTGTTTTAATCTTTGCAGGACAGTCACCAAATCGTACGCCAAACTTCAGCCACCAATCCAACTGCTGGAAACGGAAGCCGGTGTTTTTCATTGGTCCATGGATGTGTCTGACACCATCATCATAGAAAACATCAACATCGTTGAAAACTTAATAAAATGGCGTATGAAATGAGCAGTGTTCAACAGGAAAGAAAGGTATTTAGAACAAAAATTTATCGCTGATTTAGAATTTTTGTAATAAAACGTTTGAACCTATTTGAAGCCAACAACAACCTGCTAGAACCTAGTAAGAGCCATAATATACTCTCATGACATACTTAATGTTCCAGCAGTACAACATGGCAGGCAGTCCGAAGAAATAGTCATCAAACAGCTAGAAGACCAGGAAAAAATTAATATAAGTAAAGCTGGTCTTTTTATTGACCAAGAACACACATTTCTTGCCGCAACACCCGATGGCCTTGTTGGTGAAGGTCGTCTCGTAGAAATAAAGTGTCCTGCTTCGGCATATGGAATGGACATAAATGAAGCCATGCGAGAAGGCAAAATAAAGTATTTGAAATATTCTGAAGAAATTCCTACTGTCATTTCATTTAAAAAAAGATCCTGAATATTTCTACCAAGTCAAGGGTCAACTTCACATAACCAGAAGGGATATTTGCTTGTTTGGCATCTGGACTTCGAGCCAAAAGAAATTAAAAGTACCTATTGGAAATTTTCAGAGACGACACATTCTGGAAAGAAAAAAATGGAGCCAAAACTCGTTTTATTTTACACACAATGCGTTCTTCCGGAATTAGTTGATCCTAGACACACAAGAAATATGGAAATTCGGGATCCGCCGCACATAACAGAGGCTATCAGAAGTCATAAGATAAAATGCATGCGAAAACGAAGATCGTCCAAAACAAAACCGAATATTACACCCTGATTACATTAAACGTGAACATTTTTCAAGCTTTTGCAGAACTTTCAAGAAAATGTTGGTCTTGGATAATCATTCAAACTAATTTTTATAGTGACCTGTTTGATTTATCAATCTAAGTCGCCTGCTCACTTTGCTTCATAAACTATCACCTTTCATACTGGAAATTATTCTTGCTCATTGTTTCTAGAACGTTTAACCATGCCAAGCATTTTCATGAACCTTCATTTTTAGTATGCCAGCACCTACGTGTGCATAAGAAAGTATAGCCCGTGTGGTCACGTTCAGTGGCTACCTAGAGAATCATTACCGTAATTATTTTGGATATGTAAAAAAATAAAATGTCTTACCTATAATGTAAATTTTAAAGCTGAGTTAAGCTTTCCAGAATGGTTAAATGCTCAAGTGAGCAATGGTGCTTTAAAATTATAGAAGACATTGCTTGTTTAGGTGAATAAATACTGAGGTGTTCGTAACTGTTACTTAGTTTGAAGGAAATTAATTCATTTGGCAGCCAATTGAGAAATTTTGTAAAATTTTTAAATGAGAAACAAGAGAATTTCATAAAAAGAGTGTTCGGTATGCATAAACTTCTTGTCTGGTAAGTCCTAACAAAAAGGAGAAACGAAATAAATGTATAATAGCGACCATAAAAATATTTTGCTTCAGTGGTAAGCTGAATTAAATTCTGTGTTTTGTTGTTTTAAAAGTGTGTGTGCATTAAATCAAATAGTATAAATGCCTGTCTAGTTAAAAATATAAAGCTTATGTACATTTTTTGTGCGTCACAGGTAAAAACCAATTTGTGTGTAATTCTACTAAACTTGTTTAAATAATCTGTTGTCGTTTACTGTATCGGATTTGTAAAATTATTTCTATTTAAGCATTTGTTTCTCTTAAATACCTCTCTAAAGGCCATCTACATACTTTTAAGATTGTTGGACTTTTCTGCAAACTGTTTTGAAAAAGTTTTTTGTGATGTAAAAATATTTGTGTTTAAAATGTCTATTATACCGTACAGTTTTTTTTAAATTTGTCTTTCTTGGAAGTAACTCGTGCCCACGTTGGTTTAATTTATAGTGCTCTTTTTAAATTTATTTGTCTTTTATAACATAATGAACATTGTATATTGGTGTGAAACAAAATGTATGAATTACATGTGAAATAAATACATGTTTTATAATGTGGAATTATGTAACGATTTTTTGTATAGTGCCTTTTTATACCACGTCCAAATAAAATATATGCTACCTGCATGATAACTCATTGCTAGAGACCTGCAAAATTCGCGGATTCATTGACCTCTGGGATAGACTCCACAGTTCTTTAAATACTCGCGAAAATGACACCTGTTCATTGGCTACTGACGCGTGAGACGTCTCAACTAGGCTGTCCGTAATTCGGCACTTTCTTGGTTTAGTGTTTCCCATTGGCTCACAGTTCCCCGGATAAAATGAGGGCCAATCGCAGAAGCGGTACGAAGGTATAGTTGTTTTGATGCTAGCCTATCGCGAAATGAATCCGCGAATTTTGCATGTCTCTACTCATTGCCATGACACAAGTGAAACAATTACAAATGAGATTATTCCATGTTATAAAAACACGAACACTTTTTTTAAAAAAATAATACATAATATGTATGTATTTCGAAAAGCTTTTACAACTATCATTGACAGATGCGAGTTATAAAAAATACATAACATCGATTCGGAAAATATATTTAACTTCGGCAAGATTTGTTTGCAGAATAAGGTAATTTCATGTTCCTTGGAGGATATGTAACGTTTAATATCCACGTGACTTAGAAAATTACGATGTAATATCACTTTTCCCACTTCATGTAAAAGTTTGTGTTTTTAGCAAAAACATAGTAATCCATTTTATCTTTTTTTTTTACTTATGAACTACTAAACACGCGTAAAAAAATGCTACCATTACGACAAACATACTTTTCGCGTTATTTGACATTTGAGTTGAATGAAACGTGTGTAGCCACTGCTAGCTCGCGCGGCGCTCCGCTCGTAAGGGGAAGGCAGGCAGGCAGGCAGGTAGCAATGCTGTCGAGACATCCCGACCCGTACCGCGCCGTCATGAGGAGGGAATGACCATGGAGTGAGGGAGGGTAAACCGAGTCCATCCCCTCCACCGACATCATTTTGCCAGGACGCGCTCCTAGTAGGCCACTCCTCCAAGGCTAAACTCCGCCCAGGCTAGAAGTATTTTGTGCTGCTCGCGCCGGATTCTGAGTAGCCGCTTCTCTATATACCACTCTTAACAATCCTGCAATTTAAACTGCGTGAGAAGCCGCGTCGCCTGCGGCTACTTCTGAATGTCAAAAAATGAGTTTTTAATTAACGTGTTCAAATTTTAATATATATATCTTTTTTTTTTTTTAAATATCCCTCACTTCGGATCGTTACCACATCGCCCAAATACCATAACGCCGAATGTCAAAATTGACCACAACGCCGACAGCTAGAAAACTGCTGTGTACCACAACGCCGAAATAACAACTGAATGAATTTGTGTGTGTTTCTTAAATGTACCTAAACGCCGAAATACCACAATCAAACCTAACCTTACTTAACCTAACCTAGCGTAATATAACCAAACCTAACTTAACCTAGCCTAGCCTAACCTAGCCTAACCTAGTCTAACATAACCTAGTCTAACCTAACCTAACCTTTGTGGCAGTCCTGCAATGACATTTTTCGGCGTTAGTGTATTTCGGCGTTGTGGTTATTCGGCGTTGTGGTACACAGAAGTTTTCTAACTGTCGGCGTTGTTGTCAATTTGGCATTTCGGCGTTGTGGTATTTCAGCGTTGTGGTGCGTCCCCGCCATCTGCTACCGACCGCGTCCCGCGGGTGGCGGATACACATCCCAGCCCGAGAGTTGCAATCTCGCTGGGGTGACTGGATAACCAATAGCAGTCCGCGGACCACTGGTTATCACGGCTATCGGGGTGAAAGGTAGCCTGGATGCTGCTCGGCGCGTGGCAGGAAGAGCACCGCAGGGGAGCTCGATGTGGCCTGGATGCGAAGTGTAGACGAACTGCGGGCTGGAACTTGCGGAGCTGTGAACTGCTGCGCGCGCAACGGAACTGAAAAGCTTCGGAACTCCGAAGGAGACTTCAGGGACCTTCGGCTGGGGCTACTGTATGCTGGCAGTAGTAGCCTCGAGCGGCGCGACCTTCAACCGTCTCGGGGATTTTGGGCAGCCACCCTGGTTTGAAAGGTACACTGCTGTCGACTTGAAGAAGGAAGATGAAGATGGAGCATCGCCAGGCTGCCTGGCACCCCGTGCGCCCGCAGTTCGAGCCGGTTTACTGGCTCGTCTGCACTTGTGCTCTCGGCCATCGCGCCAGGCCTAGCTGCCGGCGAATCAGTGGGTTTGCCCGCTTGCAGGGCTTGCCTTGCCGCCTTCTGCCGCTGTGAATATTGCTAGAACCGAGGCTGTCCCGCTGGCCTAGCCGCGGCTCCGGCGCTAGGGGAAGGGGATATCCACAGCAGCCCCAATCTTTTTTTTACAGGTGGCTGCCTGGGCAGCTGGGCTGGGCTGACGAGTGATGAAGTCGCCCGCCCCTGGGGGCGCATGCGCCCCTGGTTAATAATAACCCAGGTGTGCCCAACTCTAACAATGCGGGCCGCAAGGCCCAAGTACCCAACCCCTGCATGGTTGATTTTTCAGCCCCGCCCAACTCTTCTAACCTGGACCTTTTTCCTTCTTGTCCAGTAGTTACCTGCTTGCTTAATGCATGTTATTTGATCCCCGCATGACCCGGCCCAGGGTTTTCCGTGTGTCTATGCAGGTTTTACCTGAGTCACTTTGGTTAGCTTTTAGGCTAGACTATCAATGGGGCGTCAGCCATGGCGCCAATCGCAGCCATGACTGGTAATTAAACCCCAATTAGCACATGATGCACGCGCCCTTGTCCTGCATGGTTAAAAAACCGTATGGTAGAGTGTATAGGCTTCGGCCTGAGACACACTTAGGTCCTCCCCTAACCTGGACCCTCCCCTTACTCACTTAGAATAACATCCGTCGCTGGGTGATCATCAGGGATTGGGCGAAGCGGCAGCGGTGGTGGGGGAAGGGAGTACCCCGAGGAAACCCCACACGTCGACGGACGTCATCCGGCGCTTCAACCGCTCGCGTGCAGCGCGACGCGTCTGGTCCGAGGTTTCCTTCCCAGAAGGACATCCGGAATGCGGTGACTATGGCGCGGTCAGCGCATGACCAATCGAGTCTCGCCACGCGGGTCTGAGGTCAGAGGTTCCCCGCGCGTGGCACGCATGACGCACTATGCGTTTTCTCGGTGTGCTCTTATTCCCACCACCACTTCATCTGCCGTGGAGTCACCTTCCGCAAGGTAGCCGATAGATCCATTGGCTACCTTGCAGGTTATGCGATATGCGCAGTTTATTTTATAGTTGTGGCCATGTTAACGTTTAGTATTTAGATTTTCTTCTTGAATTTTTCCCCGGCAAATAATTATGTCGGACCGCCTCCCCATTTCCCTAATGTACAATTTTTCAAACACCAAAATTTAAGAAGAAAATCTAAACACTAAACGTTGACATGGCCATAACTGTAAAATGAACTGCGCGTATAGCAAAACTGACAAGGTTCCCAACGGATTTTATTAGCAATAGACCTGAAAATTTTGTCCTATACTAGCAAAAAAAAATATTTCGAAACTTACCGGGTCCCGCCCTGACTGATGCCTAGGCCTACGTGATTTTGTATTTTCATCCCTCCCCCTCTCCCCCCCCCCCCCCACCTCTTGCACAACCCTCGCGACGGCCTTGCCTCGATGGTTTGCAAGACCAAGACTACACTGTAATTATATATATCTTATTTGTAAACGGAACAGAAATATTCATGTTAAATAATAGAAATTTGTAATAGCCGTGCATTGTACAAAATTACGATATCTTTCTTGCAGTATTCCAAACTATTTCTCGGCAAATAGTTTCCAATGGAATTTTTTGTGAAAGAACAGAAAATTATTTTATGTGTAGAATATACTGTTTTTTTTTTTTGCAATCTAGGAACTTTTATTATCAACTATTCATAGTTATAATGCACTCAACTATTCAGTATAGAAAATACTGTGTTTTTTTTTGCAATCTAGGAACTTTTATTATCAACTATTCATAGTTATAATGCACTCAACTATTCATAGTTATAATGCACTCAACTATTCATAGCTATTGACTAACGAAGTTCAAAATTAAGTAACGAACAGTTTCGCAATACTTTTAGATATTTATTTTTGACATCTGAACTTTAAATATTGCATTAGACTTGAAATCTTATATACATAAATACGTTAGAGATTTCATTATGACTCTTTATCTAATCTTTTTGATTATTTAATAAAAAGGAAGAAAAGCTACCTCAATCATACAATTTTTATTTCTGTGGTGAATGCTGTAAAATACTGTCTACAGAACTATGAGCCACCTTTTGCAGACTAACAAAAAATGGGATGAGAAAAATTGGATTTGTTTTAGTCACATATCTTAATCGTATTCGTACAGTAATGTAAATATAGATTATCTCTTAACTGACACAATCGACTACGTGAGATATCGGGGTCAATCAAAAAATAAAATGTTATTCGACTGATAAGATAGCGTAATAGTTTTGAAAGCATTAATAAAAGCCGCTTAAATAAATCATGTGAAGTTCACAAGCTGTAAGGTGGTAATCTGCAGTGCTAATTCACTAACAATAAGTGCCTGCAGATTGGGAGAATTACAATGATGGTCCTGCAAACAATATTTCACTGTTTTGATGACTGTTTAATAACTCTAGATAATTTTTGCGATGAGAATCAAAGCATGCGTTGACTTCTTACCTAACACTGTTATATATATATATATATATATATATATATATATATATATATCTTTATATATATATATATCTTTATATGAATACATATTTTTCGTGAAGACTTCGAGTTGTATAAATTAAATTCTACAAGTATAATGTGGATACTAAGGAACATACAGACGCCATCTTGTGTACAAACAGTATTTCGACCGTAACCATAATTGTTCGTGTAATATAGCAAATTTTCTTTTTTTAAGACAGAGACCACACAGTCAGAGATTCTTCTATTTTATTTATAAATGTATATTGACAATATTGTTATACTAGTAGTCACTCTCAAAAAAAGATTTAAAATAAACGTTAATGACTTCACAAGGTAAACTACAACTCGTAGCAGCCAGTCACCTTCACTTTCAAGTACAAAATTAAATTATGTACTATGCCTTAAAAAAAAAGTCAAATTTCCAATATTAAATTTAAAAAAAATACTTTATGATCTAAACCTGTTCAAATTAAGATGGCGTTTTTTCCCGATCATCCCTACATTGACCAGTAGATATTCACATCGACTACATACTGGAGAAATGAAAACCAATACGCGGACGATCAATGACAATGACATATCGATCTGCTGGAACAAAGCAAGAGCCTGCGGTGGACGCCAGAACAATGATCGCGACCTTATTTACCGGGAGTGATTCACTTGTGTGACCTCGCCAACATCTGGGGGGGCCTGCCGCGACTCATGTCGGCTTCCTCAAACATCTCTTATCTGCCGCGGCTTCGAGAATACATCTGCGGCGGCTCTGTATATCCGTAAATACTTCTGGCAATACTTATCTTCACAAACTGTTCCCTACAAGGAAAAAATAAGAGGGGGAAAAATGTATTCAGTTCTTTCGAAAGAAACGGTCGTGTCGATTGGTCAAAACACGTAGGGACTTACTTGAGTTTTTTAAATTGAGTTTAATTTCTCATCGTCAAGGAGGTAATTAGAGACATAAACAAATCAGGGATATCGGGAAAGGAATCGCCCAGGGCCTATAAGTAAAGATTCATTCCAAAAGTTGCATGGAGTGGTTTCGGGGTTCAATGAACACAGGACGGCACCGCCTGGTTTCGAACCCACGTGCTCTGGAATAAGGAGTCCAGTGCCTCACCACTACGCCACCTCGCCACAAACCTAGGTACAAATCTCTGCCTTTCAATTTTACAAGTGATATCGTTTGCGACTAAGTTTCCAAGGACTATCCTTATAAAAGTACAAGTGAAATTACATTGTACCCGGGCACACATACAATGCGTATAGCTTCAGAAGAAAGGGTTTCCGTATTTCGTTTTTAAACCGTATTTTTAGAAGAGTGAACAGGGCTAAAACATATGTTTCCGGGATAAATTTTAGACATTAAACGCCTGGTATAAATTCTTGAAAGCCTTGCATTACACCTTTATCTTCATTTCTCCACCATATAACGTTATGGTTACCACTCAAATTTCACAGTTGTCCTGTGACGACGAGAAGACTGCGCGCCAGTCTAGAGGCGACACCGCGCTAGAAGCACCAGCGAGCGTCGCGCCTATCATCCCGCCTCACCGACACAAATACATCTCTGACTAGGCGGGCCCCTCAAGCACAATCCAGAACCAGAAACTGAATGCTATGCAAACAAAACGTTATAAACAATTTTTATAAACATTCCATGTAGTGTAACTCCAAACCATCTTATGCTTGTCCTAAACATTAAATGACTGGGACATATTGTGGACACGTTTTTTTTTGGTCACACATACCACTAGGTACAATTCAATGAAAATAAATGAGTCACTATTGTATTTGGGCATTTGTATTTGAAAGTATTTCGTAGTATATTGCCATGTGACGGCCACAAACTGAAGGCTAACTGAAGAGAGAGTTCAGCGATAGTCTAATCCTGAAAGAAGACGCTGAGTACTAGTGGAGTAAGAAGAATTAATGAAGCTCATTTTTTATTCGCTAAATCGTCTTTTTTTAATACAAAAATTTAATATTTTAAGTTTTTTTTTTTTTAGCCTGTTAGAGAACCCAGAGTACCAAAACGACATACACTTACATACAATTATCATCGCCGCATTGTAAAAAAAAAAATAGACACGCAATTAAGTGTATAATGTCACTGTCTGAACTTTATCTCTAGTGGCTCATGATAAGTGCGTCTTATATGAACACCCGTAAGTATGCTGTGTGCTTAATTTGTGTGCATGCCTTGAACTTTGAAAAAATCGTAATGGTGTTTCACAAAATAAAAACAGTCGAGTGTAAAAACAAACACCTAGACTAAGAGAAAAAAAAAATTTAAGAACTAACTCATTTTCATTTTTGTTGCTTACAAACCCGACGGTACAAAAGAACTTCCAATGGAAAGAAAAAAAAACATCGATTAAAAGTTTTGCACATCTGCAAGTAGGATATAATACAGAATTATGGCGAAGATTGCAGTAAGATCTACGTGTAGTTATTCATAAGGACAGGAGACGTGACTTCAACATATTTAGTACATAACAGCCAAGATTAAATCTAAAACGAGAGCGAAATAATAAGTCTGGGTACATCTGCAAGATACCAGGGTACTTAAAGGTCTCGAAAGTCATGAAGCAGTTTCGCAACAGACAGTAGCGGTGTTGAAAGTCACGAAGCTTCAATTTCCAGCAACCATTTACTAACTTGCATTTTGGTTTTTGACGTTTCGCTTCAGTTTATAGTCGCACATTGAATATAAATATAGGATGTCCCAGTTTCAATGGTATATTATAACAGTTTAATTTACACTATTTACAACAAATCATACATCAAATTGAAGGGAAACCAACCTAGTTTTTCTTACAAAAGTTAAATATGTATACCTTTAGTTATAAGGCACACATCCAAACCAAAGTCCAATTATTCCCTCACTTTGGAAGCAATAGCCTCTTCATGCTCTGTCTCAACTCGCAAATAATTAGGTAGCGGGGAAAGTAGACCCGATCTTTTATAAAGCTCCAAAGAAAAAAAAAATATCATGGTTTCCTGTCAGGTGAACGTGGAGGCTAGCGAAAAAGAGCTCTGTCGTCTCGACCATTACGACCAATCCAACGGTCAGGGACTTCGACGTTCATCCAATCTCGTACAAAGAGATTCCTATGGGAAGGGGCTCCATCCTGTTGCGAAATAAATTTTACACGTTCACCCTCTACTAATTGGGTAAATTACGTTCAGGAGTCGCCATTTTGCGTAGGTAGTGCTGCAAGCGAGAAAAAAAAACAAAGCAATTCTCGCGCATGCGTTTATGCAAAACTGATTTACTCTTTAATTTTGATCTTGAACCAATAATCTAAAACGCTTACAGCTGATACTATTAAAATTTATAATTAGGGCACTGTCAACTTAATAATGTGAAAATTATCGCAGAACATGTTTTAGCTCTCTAAGGTTCCTACGAATTAGTACCAGTTCGTATTATTTTTTTCTTATTTTTAGTTTTGTTTATTTAATATATATAAATATATCCTGTGTTATAGTTCTGAAAGAGTCCCTAAATTGTTTCACCGGGTGTTTGTTTGTAGACACCCTGAATATGAAGCAGGGGTGGGTGTGTAGAGGATACGCCACTACCTTGCTCTCAAGAACATTTACAACACGCCCGAAACGAAAATCTTCGAGGCATAGAAAAATTAGGTCCCTTGAACGACAACATGGCCGCGGTTGTGAGGTTTCAGCGTCGCCATGTGCCATTCAAGGCGCTGAGTTCGAGGGAAACGGAATGTGACAGGGTCATAACGGCGCGGATGAAGATCCTAAGGACGGGTTTTTAAATCCAGGAAACGAAAAATCTCAAAACACGCCAGACGAAAAAAAGAAAAAGAAAAGATAAATAGCAAAGCTTTCAAACACTTGTTTGTAAATCACTCAAGACGCAGAAACGCACCGCACGCATCGGCCAACTGTAAACTTATTGCGTTTTGGCTTGCGTTTCCGCCTTCCATATTTGAAGTGAAGTGTTGCGAAATTTTTTTTAAAGAATATGCAAACGTTATATGTAAATAAGTTTGCGGTTTTAAGTTCATCACACGCATCACGTTTTAACTTGTTAAACTATCGCACATTGAATACATACAAAGGACGCTTTTTAAATAAACTTGTTAATAATCGCACATGTTTACATGGAAAAACCACATGAGATATTTATTCAAAAGTATTAAATTTTTTAAGATAAAGAGTCTACAAATATTGTGTGCACCAATTTAAAGTACTTTCTCAATAACATTTTATTATAACTATTATATGTCACGAGCTCATTTTATATGTATAAGCAAGGCAAACCATAATAAATGAAGGTAGTATTGGCATAAACGTGCACATGTCTATGCTAGAAAGCTAAAATCTTTTCAGGGATGATTTCCACATTATATAAATCAACAAATCCAAATATTTCTAGCACAGCAGTGAGTCTCCGAAAACTCAATGCAAGTTGGCAAAGGCCTACGTATGACTTTCAGCACCGTTGCTGTTTATTTGGGGACTTTATCGTCTTTTTGGTGACGTACAGACACCTGGTAGGTGACGTCTCGTGACTCGCTTGTTTAATAAACCACGGTAGTTTTGTCGCGTGGTTTGCAAGCCCAGCGAAAAGCGAACACCGACAACATTTTTTTAATTTTACACCCTAATTGTACGGAGAACGCTGGTCCTTTGTAAATTTGTCTACGTATTTAAACACGAGTCCACAAGAATGATCATGGTATGCAAGCAAAACATTCAAAAACTTTAAGACTACTGCCAAAACACTGGTTTTTCTTGCACGTGTGTGTTTTACCTTGTTCATACGAGAAACATGAACTCTAATCGAAAGTCAGAATACGGAGTTGTTTCTACGAAAACCCAGTTATATAAATACAGGATATTGACACAAATCTATATAACAATATTTCCCTAACTTTTCCATAACGTTATATGACTGTATGACCAAAATTTAAAAATAAAATTCCCCCGAACGAAATTGTCAAAAAATTCACCCATTTACAATTTTTTAAAACATAATAAAAAAACAGCATCCGCCATTCCTATAGCGCACTAGTTCAAACACAACCTTGCAGTCGTTATTTTACAGTGTTTATAAATAAACACTAAAAAAACATCTGGAAAACGGAGCTTGGAATTTCCTCCTCAAATTAATATCACTAAGAAATTTCCATGACTTTTCCCTGACCAATTACAGGTTACGACTTTCCAGAATGTACTCTGTACATTTTCTTTTTGTAAATTGTACATTTACATTAAATAAACTGTATCACTACGAAATAGTGTTCGATGTAATACTGGATTCGGATTATTTCCCGGGCATTAATGCTTTGTGTTGTCCCAGTACCTCCAGTAGTTAAAGTTTTTTGCAAACCTTCCCTGAATAGCTTTCCAGTATCGACTTTAATAAAGGATACTAAAAATTATTTAATATTCGTTATCCTTTCCGTGGTTTGATAAAAATAATTCTTGAATGAATCATCAATTAAAATATAAAATTATGTGGCATGTCTTGTTAAGAAATACTTGGAGTTATCTCGGAGATATTCCATGGCGGACGGTGTCTGGCGAAGGTGCAGCCGTGTGCAGGTACTCGGGTACTCACCGAGGTGAAGGTGACGGGCGCCTCCATGAGGAACTGCCTCTTGGGCTGGCCCGGCCGCGGCGCCGGCGACTGCTCCTTCACCTCGTCCTCCCGCGCGCCCTTGGCCGACAGCGCCCTCTGCAGGCGCGCCGCGGTCGTCGACCGCTTGCGGATCAGGCTCTTCATCTTCTGCAACCAGCGCCACCATAGCCCTCATGCCCTCGTGCCCTCGTGCCCTCGTGCCCTCGTACCCTCATACCCTCCAGCGCCACCCTAGCCCTCCAGCCCTCATACCCTCCAGCGCCACCCTTGCCCTACAGACCTCATACTCTCATACCCTCCAGCACCACCCTAGCCCTCCAGCCCTCATACCCTCCAGCGCCACCCTTGCCCTACAGACCTCATACTCTCATACCCTCCAGCACCACCCTAGCCCTCCAGCCCTCATACCCTCCAGCGCCACCCTAGCCCTCCAGCCCTCATACCCTCCAGCGCCACCCTTGCCCTACAGACCTCATACTCTCATACCCTCCAGCACCACCCTAGCCCTCCAGCCCTCATACCCTCCAGCGCCACCCTTGCCCTACAGACCTCATACCCTCATACCCTCCAGCGCCACCCTAGCCCTCCAGCCCTCATACCCTCCAGCGCCACCCTTGCCCTACAGACCTCATACTCTCATACCCTCCAGCACCACCCTAGCCCTCCAGCCCTCATACCCTCCAGCGCCACCCTTGCCCTACAGACCTCATACCCTCATACCCTCCAGCGCCACCCTAGCCCTCCAGCCCTCATACCCTCCAGCGCCACCCTTGCCCTACAGACCTCATACCCTCATACCCTCCAGCGCCACCCTAGCCCTCCAGCCCTCATACCCTCCAGCGCCACCCTTGCCCTACAGACCTCATACCCTCATACCCTCCAGCGCCACCCTAGCCCTCCAGCCCTCATACCCTCCAGCGCCACCCTTGCCCTACAGACCTCATACTCTCATACCCTCCAGCACCACCCTAGCCCTCCAGCCCTCATACCCTCCAGCGCCACCCTAGCCCTCCAGCCCTCATACCCTCCAGCGCCACCCTTGCCCTACAGACCTCATACCCTCCAGCGCCACCCTTGCCCTACAGACCTCATACTCTCATACCCTCCAGCACCACCCTAGCCCTCCAGCCCTCATACCCTCCAGCGCCACCCTAGCCCTCCAGCCCTCATACCCTCCAGCGCCACCCTTGCCCTACAGACCTCATACCCTCATACCCTCCAGCGCCACCCTAGCCCTCCAGCCCTCATACCCTCCAGCGCCACCCTTGCCCTACAGACCTCATACCCTCATACCCTCCAGCGCCACCCTAGCCCTCCAGCCCTCATACCCTCCAGCGCCACCCTTGCCCTACAGACCTCATACCCTCATACCCTCCAGCGCCACCCTAGCCCTCCAGCCCTCATACCCTCCAGCGCCACCCTTGCCCTACAGACCTCATACTCTCATACCCTCCAGCACCACCCTAGCCCTCCAGCCCTCATACCCTCCAGCGCCACCCTTGCCCTACAGACCTCATACCCTCATACCCTCCAGCGCCACCCTAGCCCTCCAGCCCTCATACCCTCCAGCGCCACCCTTGCCCTACAGACCTCATACCCTCATACCCTCCAGCGCCACCCTAGCCCTCCAGCCCTCATACCCTCCAGCGCCACCCTTGCCCTACAGACCTCATACCCTCATACCCTCCAGCGCCACCCTAGCCCTCCAGCCCTCATACCCTCCAGCGCCACCCTTGCCCTACAGACCTCATACCCTCATACCCTCCAGCGCCACCCTAGCCCTCCAGCCCTCATACCCTCCAGCGCCACCCTTGCCCTACAGACCTCATACCCTCATACCCTCCAGCGCCACCCTAGCCCTCCAGCCCTCATACCCTCCAGCGCCACCCTTGCCCTACAGACCTCATACCCTCATACCCTCCAGCGCCACCCTAGCCCTCCAGCCCTCATACCCTCCAGCGCCACCCTTGCCCTACAGACCTCATACCCTCATACCCTCCAGCGCCACCCTAGCCCTCCAGCCCTCATACCCTCCAGCGCCACCCTTGCCCTACAGACCTCATACCCTCATACCCTCCAGCGCCACCCTAGCCCTCCAGCCCTCATACCCTCCAGCGCCACCCTTGCCCTACAGACCTCATACTCTCATACCCTCCAGCACCACCCTAGCCCTCCAGCCCTCATACCCTCCAGCGCCACCCTTGCCCTACAGACCTCATACCCTCATACCCTCCAGCGCCACCCTAGCCCTCCAGCCCTCATACCCTCCAGCGCCACCCTTGCCCTACAGACCTCATACCCTCATACCCTCCAGCGCCACCCTAGCCCTCCAGCCCTCATACCCTCCAGCGCCACCCTTGCCCTACAGACCTCATACCCTCATACCCTCCAGCGCCACCCTAGCCCTCCAGCCCTCATACCCTCCAGCGCCACCCTTGCCCTACAGACCTCATACCCTCATACCCTCCAGCGCCACCCTAGCCCTCCAGCCCTCATATCCTCCAGCGCCACCCTTGCCCTACAGACCTCATACCCTCATACCCTCCAGCGCCACCCTAGCCCTCCAGCCCTCATACCCTCCAGCGCCACCCTTGCCCTACAGACCTCATACCCTCATACCCTCCAGCGCCACCCTAGCCCTCCAGCCCTCATACCCTCCAGCGCCACCCTTGCCCTACAGACCTCATACTCTCATACCCTCCAGCACCACCCTAGCCCTCCAGCCCTCATACCCTCCAGCGCCACTGTAGCCCCCCAGCCCCCATACCCTTATACCCTCCAGTGCCACCCTAGCCCTCCAGTCCTCATACCCTCCAGCGCACACTAGCCCTCCAGCCCTCATACCCTCCAGCGCACACTAGCCCTCCAGTCATCATACCCTCATACCCTCCAGCGCCACCCTAGCCCTCCAGCCCTCATACCCTCCAGCGCCACTGTAGCCCCCCAGCCCCCATACCCTTATACCCTCCAGTGCCACCCTAGCCCTCCAGTCCTCATACCCTCCAGCGCACACTAGCCCTCCAGTCATCATACCCTCATACCCTCCAGTGCCACCCTAGCCCTCCAGTCCTCATACCCTCCACACTAGCCCTCCAGTCATCATACCCTCATACCCTCCAGCGCCACCCTAGCCCTCCAGCCCTCATACCCTCCAGCGCCACTGTAGCCCCCCAGCCCCCATACCCTCATACCCTCCTGTCCTCATACCCTCCAGCGCACACTAGCCCTCCAGTCATCATACCCTCATACCCTCCTGTCCTCATACCCTCCAGCGCACACTAGCCCTCCAGTCCTCATACCCTCATACACTCCTCACCGACACCAAGTGCTCCTCAGGGGGACAACCAAACACTCATTCGCATGAGGGAAATGTGGCGGACGTTGCCGTGAGCCGGCGGGGATGTTTTCTCGAGGCGCTCTTGTCTCCCAGCCCACTCATTCAGTCAGTTCTCCGTTCTCATCTCGTCCCCTCCCGATGTTAGTTAATTCATCTATTCACCAGCTAGAGCGCGGAGCTGCTTGTTACATTTTTACAAGTGGGGACTGGAAAAAATTCGCTGCTTCAATCAAGATAGTACGTAGAATTTCATTTCTCAGGGGGGTGAATGTGATACAATTTCTTTGCATGATTTTTGCTCCTTAGTATCTCGAGGGATGATATATCCTCCCATCTCCCCCATCCCTTTCGTACGCTCTTGAGTTAAATGACTTTAAGGATGGATTAAAAAATATATATTACTCGAAAAAAAATGATTACGAGCTTATTTGCTCCTGACTTGTGAGACGTTTACATAGGTTGCATGTGATTCGATACTTCTTTGTTTGAAGGTTTCTCATTCGCCTAAAGTCATCCACATCAACCGAGAGCCAATAGCAGAATAAAATCAAAAGTCTATTTTTTCAGCCTATCGCGAAGAGAAATCACAGAAACAGCGAAGAGGTAAACGTGTTTTGATTCTAGCCTAATGCGAAATGAATCCGCGGATTTTTCCGGTCTCTACCTATACGCAAACACCATTACTACAGACCGCAATATCCACGTTGTTATTTGGCGTCAGTTTATATTCATTGAATATATATTCAATGCTAGAATGCAAATGTTTGAACACTTGATCATCTTTGGTAACTGGATCTCGGTTTTTTTTAACGCCCTAAAAAAAATCCCAGGAATACACACATGCGTGTGGATTCTATGCCGGCACAAGAAAACTATGCGCATCTTCCAGGTCTCCAATCATCACGTGCAGTTATATGCAACTGGCTGGGTTCGCGAGCTACACTCAATTGGCAAACAAATCCTGCTCGCCATTAGAAGATGGGGTGCATTGCCCATTTCCAGTTTATTTTTACGTACCCATCAGCAGCAGGGAATCTTTATCACAAAGTTTTGGTTCACAATGACCCGTCGCGTCCGCCCGTCAGCAAGACGAGCGATTCACACTTATCCGCATGTCTATCATAATACTTTTTTTAATTGGATGCTGCCAACAACTATTAAGGCTTATATTTTTTTTTAGGAAATTTATCTTGTAAGGGTTTACCAGTTTGACGATCATGTATGATAAGCACATATAAATGATAAAAGACAAACTCCAAAACAATATTTTTTTAAAATTAATTAATTGTAGAGTTACCGTGCATTATTTAATTATTTTTGTGTCCAGACAATTTTTTTTTTCAAATATCAAACTTCAAAAACGTTTTCACAAGCAAGTTAAAAATATACGGAAGCAGCTTAACTCATAAACAAACTAAAAAAAAAATTCGAATATAAAGACAATGAGATATTTTTGAGATTATACTTTCATCCGTCCGTCCCATCAAAAGTTAAAGCTTGGCAAGGTTTTGAAAAACGGACGGATGGAACTCTTCGAGCCATCTGATTGGCTGCAGGTCAAGTGATTGACGGACGGATGAGACGGATCATTGTTAAGTCCAGCTTAGTTATCTATCTTGCACTTGCACGATGGGAGGATGTAAGGAAAGGATCCATGCTTCAGCCCCACTCACCATGGTGTACACATCCTTGTCGTACAGTCGCAGGAAGTCGTTCGGGAAGAGGTCCTGTATCCTCTCCAAGTCGCTCTCCTCCTGGCCTCTCTTCAGAGCCTGCGGAAGGATCTGTCTGTCAGTCACGCACGCACACACACACAGTCATCGAACAGAGTACTTGCAGCGTGCTGTAAACAATGCAGTCACGATAATGTTCGCAGGTTTTCACGACCATTGTCTGAAGTAGCTTGGCTTCTGGGTTTTAGCCGCGTCCTTGGCGAATTCATCGACGTTTCGATCGACGTTGCAGTCGCCATCATCAGGGAGCAGTTACCTACTGGTTAACCAAGGACGCGGCTACAACCCAGAAGCCAAGCTACTTCAATGCAGTCACGAACCAGAATAATTCTAAAACAACAATAATAACGTGTAACTTTTTTTTGTAGGAACTCCAAAAACTCTATAACCTCATCAGAAAAACAAAAAAATATTGTTTATCAACTTGCGTTACGCTTGCTGTTAGTATCAGTTTAAATTATTTTTGATTAGTTCAATGACATAATAAATAGAATAGCCTAAAAATATTGTTAATTCAAGTGAATTATTGTTTAAAAAGGTTTATAGTTTATATCAATAAATATAATGAAATCTTATCACTATAAGTTATCTTTCATTTTTCCAATTTTTTATCATAGATTTTAAACATTAGTTTTTATATATAAAAAATAAAATAAATATACACAAGCAGGACGTCTGCCGGGTTCTGCTAGTACAATATAAATAGTAAAATTATCGGAGAAAAAAACGCAGTTTTAGTATCAGTTTTTCCCATTATGTTAGACATGGAGATGAATGGGGCATGACCTGCAATGCATTCCAGCCTCGTAATCTTTATAAAAACACACACACAAGTATATTTCATTCCAACCAACAAAAGGAAAGAATTTGAAAGCAAACAGTGGGGAAATGAAATTAAACTCCGCGTACGCTCTTGTTCCAGCTGATCCTGTCAATATCTGAACAAAAATCGATCCGTTCCATTCGGACAACACATTAGGGCCAAACTGCTGGAGGGAAACAACACACCGTCCGTCCCATTGGCAGGCCTGTGACGCTGCAAGCCGAAGCGCGAGAGCGCGAGGCAGTGTTGCCAGGCAGAGAACTATAGATACCGGTACTTTCCTAACCTGACTACAGCTAATGATATTGCCCGTATGATTCCTGCAGTTGAAAAAATACATTCAATTCAGAAACAGCATATCAGTTCGTAGTTAAAGCCCAAGAAATAGTATAAATTCGAAAGTAATATGTATACATAAAAATGCATGTTGGTATATATGACGTTGATAAACTCCGATAACCGTTTGACCTATCAGCGATCACCATGGAAGTTGGCACATCGAAGTGTTTTTTTCCCAATGATAATTATATGATATGCATTTCTTTTTGTTACTCTTAATTAGATGGCGCTACAGCGCATCAACTTCTATGCAGTTCAACCAATCGCCGTGTGTAAATTAATTTTTTTATAACAGAAAATCATAGGTCATAGACATAGAAAAAGTGAGTGTGTGTCATTTCTCTATGTCCGCCACACGTTCATATAGTAAGGTTTGGAAACTTCCTATCCTTCTCCTTGACAATTATTACTGTCTACATCTGATTTCGAAAGAAAAAAAAAGTAGGCCTACCTCCTGTGGTTAGCCCGGGCAACGCCTGGTACTGCAGCTAGTAAAAATATACAAGTTTTGACAAAAATAAATCATTGCCATTTAAAACGTAACATCTTATGAACGAATGTTAACTGATAACTTTTACTAAGCCCTTTAATTTTGACGTGACAACCTCTAATAAATCGATGAACGCCGGCTGCACGCACGAAAAATTGTCCCGTAACGCACATTGTCCCACTACGATGTGTCCCGTTACGCTCATTGTACGCTTGCGCCGCATCTATCTCTCATCCACTCGATTGGAACAACCATCGATTTGACTTTTCAATCATGTTTTCGTCGTTTGAATTATTAATAGTATGTAATTTAACGATCGTCCACCGATTTTCAGCAAAATCGGTACGATTATTTAAAAGTAATGTTGAATTTTCAAATACGTTTTTGTACGAACAATGGTGTTTTACAGTTACACATAATAATTCAAATTACACCCGGGATCTTTTGCACAATGTTTTAAAAAATATTGTAACACATTATAAATAAGTTTGGTGTATTTGGGATGCGTATTTGTTATATAATCGTATTATAAAAACGAAATAATATTATTCTCCTACGGTGCTGACATCTATGGTGACGAACGCGAACCGAACGAATCGCGCTATCTACCCGCTTCTGCTGCAACCAGGCACTCGTTAATATATATGTTCCTTTGTTTATCGCGAGGGGCGTTATTATTAATGAATTATAAATAAAATTTCGTGTCCGAGGCCACAGTTACATATCATTTTGAGCACTGGAAGACATAAAAACGTAAAATATTCTCGACGAATTTTAATCTCTGTCCCAGCGCACCACGAGCGTCTGGGTTGGAGATTAAAGCCGAAATTCTTTCTTAAACTTACTAATACTTATTTTATTAACTGCAAGGGCATTTTTATATTAAATTCTACGTTTAATTTCACGACGAACAAACTTCGTCGTTAAATGTGTAATTGCGAAAAAGCGTAAAACATTCTCGACGATCTTGAAGTTAAATAGCAAACATATATAAAAGTTATAGTTAAAATAATCTCTTCGTTAAAGTAATAAACATATTTGAATTAATGAGTGCAAATAAAATTAAATTTATCAATTAAATTGTAGATTTCATTTCACTCCTTTGTATCCATACAAAATAGTGATAATTCAATAAAAATGATTCAATTATATTCATGGAAGTATGCAATCATTTCATCAATGCATTGTTATGACGTTGTTGCGTTAAACTATCGTCCGTAAACCGACTTTACAGACAACCATTTTTTTTTCTTTTTACGAGGTTTTTTGTTTTGTTTTTTTGCACATTGCTATGAAGAAGTTTTGGTAACTTACATGGAGGTTTAAAATGAGAAACGAGGGACGGGTACTACGAGACGGGGAGGGAGGGGCTGGCCATGGTGAAGAGGAGGGGGAAGGTGGCGGATGGCACGCCGCGCGGGCGGACGCAGGTGCGCATGCGCGGCAAATTGGCGGGACGAAGCGGCCCACGCCCTTGGAAACCATCCAAAACACTCCGGCAGGTCCTTGCCCATCCTCGCCCGAGCGGGTCGCGCCCCACACACGACCGGTTTGCCCTGGTCCCCGTCCCACTAGGGTCAACATCCCGGCGAGTGCGGCCGTCGAGTCGTCTCTACGCGCTCGCGTGAGCTACAGGGACCGGCGAAACTCTGGAATGCCTGCCTGCCATTACACGCTTGAACAGCGTCCTCGTTGGATCATACAGCGTCGCTTAGCTAACAATACCGTCTGATTTACATTTCACAAGATTTACAGGAGAGTAAAAAAAAAAACACTTGTTTTCAAGCGCGTATAATGTGTAATTCATAAAATACTATTTTTTTTTAAAACTTAAAACAACACTTTAATACTTTTTTTTTACTATAAAACGAGGGTAACCAAATACACTCCTCCAATTACCTCAACGCGGAAACTACTGCGATGCCCGCTTTGTGTATTTAGGCGGTTCACAAGGTTCCATTTTCGTGCGAAGGTGCTGCTATCTCTAGGATTTTCGCAGTAAGAATTGTATCGGTGAATTGCGACATGTCCGCTACAATGCGCTGTAACAAAACAGTCAATTTCGTTGAAAATGTCAGTTAGGCGGTATTGTTTTTAAGCGACCATACGTAGTTTTGACACGGCCCGAAAAACAGACTCGTAACACCAACATTCCAAATTTCCCAATAACACGCAATCCGGCCGGCAGCCAATTGACAATAGCCATACCGGTACGTATTCGTGTGCAAGTGTGTGTGGAGTATATCCTGGTACCAGAAAATAATGCTAATTTTGTATAGCTCTACCATATGCAATTAAAAAGGAATGGATAAATTCAAAGGTTTTATTACCACTGGGACAATTCCATTCCCACTCTTATTACCTATTAATTGGTCGCTGACTTGCGAGATGTCATAACTGGGTTGCGTGTGAGGTGTTTGTATTCAATTCAAGGTCGCGTGTTGGCTCATAGTCCTCTAGGTCAACGTAGAGCCACAAGCTGAACTTCGTGAAGGGGTCGTTACCACAACGCCGAACTTACAATAACGCCGAATACCATAACGCCGAATTCCAAATTGACCGCAACGCCGACAGCTAGAAAACTGCTGTGTACCACAACGCCGAAATACAGTAACGCCGAAAAAAGTTGCTGTAGGGAGGGGGGGGGGCCACAGGAGCAAAATGAAAAAAACTGAATGAATTTGTGCGCTAACCTTACCTAACCTAACCTTTGTGGCAGTCCTGCAAGGACATTTTTCGGCGTTAATGTATTTCGGCGTTGAGGTAATTCGGTGTTGTGGTACACAGCAGTTTTCTAGCTGTCGGCGTTGTAGTCAATTTGGCATTCGGCGTTATGGTTTTCGGCGTTATTGTACGTTCGGCGTTGTGCTGCGTCCCCTTCGTGAAGCAGTCAGTCAGAAACGTGACGCGCGCCGGCTGTCGAGAACATGAGCCCCCCGCGCAACTGTTCTCCTCGCGCCACTGGCCACGCACACGGTCCGTGTTCCGTTACCCGCACGAAGGCACAAACGCGCGGATCCGCGATAATCATCTCGTAACTCTGCGCGGATCATGCTCGCCGAGTTAACGGGATCGCTAACGAACATAACGAACACTTGTCACTGCATTAAGTAAATAAAATGAAGCGCGCGCACATTTCAAAAAAACATGCCAGCCAATACCCGTTGTTACAGCAGCATTTACTCTGCGATCTGTACCTGCCGGTATGTTACCCGCCTACATAACGAACACTTGTCACTGCATTTCGTAAATAAAATGAAGCGCGCGCACATTTCAAAAACATGCCAGCCAATACACGTTGTTACAGCAGCATTTACTCTGCGATCTGTAGCTGCCGGTATGTTACCCGCCTACCTGAGACAACAAATAGAGAACCCTCGTGGTTTGGAAACTGTTATGGATATCAGAATGGCGCCTGAGCATAAAAGAAAATGTATTAACGGTCGGTAAGATAGTTGTTATTCGGATATAGTTTTTATACTTTTGATGTGTAACATCTTAGCTCTCGTTATACGGCATTTGGTGGGAATATTTCGAGAATGCGACGGAAGTCAAGGAACGGAAATTGATAACAACCACAGTGCTGCCATCTGTGGCGGATGGCGCGAACCAAATATTAAGCAGACGGACAGTATTGTAATACAATTCCTTTTCGATAATCATGTTCAAAGCTGGGGACTAGAAAAAAAATGTTTTTTCCTTGCCTCTAAATACATCACGTAAACCTAAGATTTTGTCAACAATCAAATGTAAGCAGGCTTGTGTTTTCTTTTTTTACTTTTTTACTTATTACAAATCATAAACAGGTCACCGTGGACTTTAAATAATTACTTATATCAATATAAACATTCCAAAGTGTTACAAAAATCCATTTTCGTCTAGTTTCAATAATCGTTAAACATATTATATGAGCTGTTATGTGTCGTGCTGCGCCGCCCCCAGCTACTTGGCGCCCTAGGCGGTTGCCTAGTTCGCCTGTATGGACGCGCCAGCCCTGGCCGTTTCCTTATATAGTTTAAATGTCTGTCTGCAAATCGAATGATTCTGTTGTCGACGTAGCGGCTCCGGCAGTGAATTCTAGCGGCGGGTGCGGAAACTACGTGAGATTCGCGTCCAGAAATGTAGTACAAAACAAAACTTGCGTATATTTATCACGCGTGCGAATTTTGTAATTGTAAGTGTATTTGCAACACGAGAACACGTGACTTTGCTCGTTACCGAGGTGCTCACTCACATTTTGAAACTAGTGATTTTTTTTTTTTTAATTAAGGTGTTTATATCTCAGCAAGGGCGCCCATACCCGGGGGCAGGGGGGGGGCCGTGGCCCCCCCCTAGCTTTCAGGGAAGGAAAAAATATATAGTGTAGTCAGGTGTTTTACTTTAAAGAAAATTATTTAAATTCGGTATTATGTAGAAGTGGTTCAACACGAAGATATTATTGTATATCGTTTTTTACATGTCTACTTCATTTTTTATGTTAGTTGAAGCATTAGTTTCTGCTGCTGCGATATAAGGTGTTGTGAACAGGGAGAAAACGCTGTTCAAGCGCAACGCCCGTGGCGAGTCATTCCCCTTCGTAATCCTGCCCAAGCTCACTCGATAACACAACGCAACAGATTTAGACAAGTCAGAGTTAGACGACGCGACAGTTGACATGTACTTGTAGACGGCGAAATGTTTTGCTACTTTTTCGTCATAATAATGTGTATGTTCACAAATAACATCTCAAAACAGATTTTTCAATAGTCTTTAGGTCTACAGTTTTATGCATCTGGTCTAGATTTAGTTTAGTGTATTCAGTCAGTAAAGATAACTTAAGTGTAAATAAATCAGTGAAAAGTGTAAAGATAAAAACCATTGTTATTATGTAGTGTTTCTTAGTTTTCCTCATTCGTCACATCCGCTCAGAATATTCACAAATTTTAAGGTAAGCTAACACCTTTAAAGTTACTCAAATAAGAATTATTGTTCAGAAAAGTCTACAACGTAAAATTTATGTTGGAATTTTGAATTTAGAGGAAAACCACTTTTTCCCTTTCAAAAGTGTTTAAAGGGATAAGGATTCCGCTACCTTCAGTAGACTCGGAAGCAATTTACACTGGAATCTCGATTTTACGTACGCTCACGGTCGCTTGGATTGCATTCGTAAAATCGTTATCTTCATAAAATTTTAAACACCCCACCCCGTGAAGATACATGTTATAATTTATTGAACGGAATATATATATAATATAAAATAGTAAAAACAATGACTGCCGTCTTCCCTCTACCCTCCCCTGCGTTCCCCTTATTTTTTTAGCATTCCACAACTTGCCTCATTGCACGAGTGATATAAAAGTGACATCACAGCGACTAAACACAGTTGCACCACGCATTGCATCATGTTAACTTTTGTGTGGTGACAGTAGGTTGTCCGACATGCCTTTCTTGGATATATTTCCTTTTCGTAAGACGCGTGCTACTAAAATAAATTTATATTTGAGTTTGCAAACTTGTCCACTCCTTGCCAGAGACGACTGAACACAGACGAGACTATCCAGGGTAGGGTTGATGAGCTGGAAGCATGGGCGCAAATCTGTAGGATTTCCAGGGGGGGCCCGTGAATTTAATTTAAGAATTTTGCGCTAGAGGTCAACCGAAACAAGTCTTCTCTGGATATTAAGCTCGTATGTTATATACTTTATTTTTACGTAAGTGATATTAACAATAAAGCAGAGCAACATATGTTTTAGTAATTATCAATTAATGACTATAGAAGTGATCTCTCAAACATGTTTGAATAATTTGCTAACCTAAATACATAAAATATCCATGAAAAAATCTATAAAAATAATATACGTGAATATAATGCAAATAGATAACACCCCACCCATACATTACCATTTTCCAAAAGTGTTTATTCTAATTTCAATTTAAAAATAAATGATTAAATTAAAATAAAACAAATATTTAAGGGGGGCTCCCATACAACAAACGTGAAAACAGAATAAAATTTCACAAATGATGTATTTCTGTTGCCGCTATAACACTGCGCCCTAAAAACCCAAAGCGCCACAGCTAATAAACGGATCAACATCAAATGAACGATCGAATCATATTAAAACTCTTAAAGACTATTTTATTTAGTAAAGGCATCAACCAGGTAAAAAAGAAAAAAAAAATTTAATGACACAAATGAAAAATCTCGGAGATAGAACTATGAAATTTATCCTACAGCTAATTGAACCACATACATTTCTCGGCTTATATTTAGTATAATCAGTATTTTGGCAGTGAATTATTTAGTTAAAATATGCCTCTTGATTAGTTATTAAAGAGACGCGTTTGCTTCCTTATTAACTTAAATACGGATGTGTAACGTTTAAATACTTCTTTCTCACTCTTACTTCTGTTTACTCGTGCAGTGTTGCAGTTATCAAATAACAAATGTTATAAAGTGATTATCGGCCATGAATTGTGAAAATTATCGTTTGATAATAAAAGGGGAGTGATTTTAAATTCCATATTGACGAGGAAAAAAATTATTCCATGTATATTCACATGTAACGTACAGAGCAGCTAGCCTTACAGAATGGAGATGAGCTAAAAAATTCCAGAAAATGGTATATAAGTTTCAGTTCGTAAATAAACTAAATTCTGCTATAATTACTGTTAAAGTATTAAGTTGTTTATTTACTGGAAAAAATAACGTTACATAATCACTTAAATAAAATATATATTACCTAAATAATAGTCACTACTTATAAAACAATCAAGCTTATCAGGTGAGAATCAGATTATGTTTTCCATTTCTTCCGCGTCACGAACTTATCCATGTTGATGTTTGCCAAGAAAGCAGAAGACTGGGGCACACGAGAGCAAAACCACTTTAAAAACAGACTACCTGAAACCTATAATACTGTCGTTTCAGATGACAAGGTAGTGTGGGTAACAATAGGGAGGAAAAGCTAACGGAACCCTACCCTAGCTTCTTCCTTTGGAATGAACGTTTTCTGGGAATTAAGGGTTTCAAAGTTCTCACTGGAAAACTCCATACCATGGCTTTCGCAGAAGGGGTAGGGGAAAATAACTACGGAACTCGAAGGTAGGAATGCAAAGCATGTCAAAGTGTCTGTCGTCGTTGTAAATAATAATCTGATATATATGTTGTGTACACCATTAACTTTAAAATCACGAAGTGGGCCCCCCCAAGGAGGGGCCCATTAATTCCAGGGGGGCCCGGGCCCCCCTGGCCCCCCCGGGATCTACGCCCATGGCTGGAAGAATTCCCTGCCTTGCATTTTTATGGACTTCACCTTATCATATTTATCAGTTAATCTTTAACAGATCGGCTTGAAAAATATTAATGAACGCACTTTTAGTAACATAATCGAGGAGAACAAGCACACAGTTCAGTGTACACCTGTATTGTTTCATAAAAGTGATCATAGGTAGGGATTGGAAAAATTCGCGGTTTCAATGACCACTAGGATATACTCCACGATTCTCTATGTACTCGGGCAAATATCACCTGGCTATTGGCTACCGACTCGGGACACCTGTTTATTGCGATTATTATGATTCGATACTTCTTTTGTTGAGTGTTTGCCATTGGCTCAGAGTCCTTCAGGTAAATTGCGGTCCAATCACTGACGCAGCATTAAGCTAAACGAGTTTGGATTCCAGCCTGTCTCGAAAGGAATCCACGAATATTTACGGTCTCTAATCATAGGCTTATTTGGTGAAGAAAAACGCTGCTCTGTAACGACAGACATCCATTAAAAACACAGTACATTTTAGTGCGAGAAGCCCTTGAATTTGTGATAGCCATAGGGAATTATTTGTTTGTATAGTAAGTTAAAAAAAGCTTAGTTAAAAACCCGCTCGTCACGTCTACTTGCTGCGTCACTTATACCATTTTTGAGCGTTTTTTACTGGGAAACCGATGCAGCGAAGGTAATGAATGCGACACATGTCAAGATAATGCCTAATGGCATGGGTTGCTGGATATTAGCGGAAAGGAGAGGAAGTAGCTAGGTACTCAATATCGTTTCTTTCTCTCACGCTTCACAAGGTTTCAAGCTCAGTTGCTATGCTCACGAGCTGGAAATGTTGGAATGGGTAAGGAATGTTGAGTATAGTTCATTTGCAGTAAAATTAATATTTTTACAGCCTTGACATAATTTTTCAATCGAAGAAATTTCGAACTTTGCGACAAATAGTGTACCTAGTCCATTTTTTTCTTTTCGATTTTGAGTTTGATGACGCAATAACGTATACAATATTCACTAACGGTAAATGGATGTAGTATTAGCTTAAAAATATGAATACGCTGTGCATTAAAATTAATATTTTTATATGTTTTCATAGTTTTTTAAATTTTTTATTAAATATATTTTGGTGTCAAATTTTCCGAATTTTAGATGGTTCCTGAAAAATGTATTCGTAAAATCGCGGCTTCGTTGAGTCCGGGCTCCGTAAAATCGAGGTTCTAATGTACTCTTAATTCTGAAGTTAAGTACTGAACATGTTATTTAAGGGTTTATCAGGGCCGTATTTACGCGCAGGCTATCTAGGCTGTAGCCTATGGGCCCGCACCACAAATGGGGGCCCGCACCACACGACACGAAAAAAAAATTATACTGCGACGTGGATCTTCTTATATTCTTAAAATATGCGTCGACATAGTGTCCAGTTGTTTTGTGTGGATTAATTGCGCCGAACTAAACTCTTCTGTGGAAAGCTGATATATGAGTTATGTCAGCATTTAGAAATTTTCGATTATTTTCATTGGTTTTGGTGTCACTTAATTCCTTAACCTCTAAATACTGTTTGGTTAAATTGTCTAGTTAAATAATAAACTAATTTTTTCTGCGCTTTTCTATCACTAAATAAACTTATAGTCCTCGACTACTGAATCCATCTGTGCTAATTCTAAATGATAAGCAATTATGATTCATATCTAAACATAGTAATATACATTTAATTGTGAAACAATTTTTGACTATAATTATAAGCGTAGTTCAGGTGTTACATTTAAAAACAACTGTTTTCTGACTGTGATAACATATTTAAATCGCTTCTCTCCCAAAGTTGAATCTTTTGACCAACACTTTTTAAACTTTATAATTATTTTAATTTAATTTGTACGCGACATTTATTTATGGGTAAAGAGAGCAATTAGTTGAAGGACTGTATTCTTGATATCCGTGTACCCGAGACGCTGCAAAAGTATAAGGACTGTATTCCTGCATTTTTGTTGCTAAAAATTCATTTGTTTCAATAAAATAGTTAATAATTAATTAATAAAGTAGCCAATATAGATTTTTTATGGCGAATGAGTACTGTAGTCTAGTATTTTAGTAACAGGACAAAAAATTTTAATAGGGTCAGAACTGGAACTATTTTATGGCTAGTAACAAGCCGCAGTTGTCTTCCAAAATATTAAAAATACTTCATACCCCTAAGTCTGGCCCCCCCCTACAAATTATCATATGGGCGCCCTTGTATCTCAGTACATATACTTGAAAGCCATAACATTCTAGGACAGTCTCTTGATCTCTTTTTCTGTTCACGACAAAAACCGGTTCAGACAGCTTCGCTTGGAGACGACACCGCACTAGTTGCACGAGAGCATCTCATTCACGCGCGTATGAACGCGAATTACGTCAGCTCCAGGGCGCCGATCAGATAAGGCTACCTTAAATCTGCACCGGTGCATCGCTTCGTAACGTAAACTGCACTGCTCTTGCGCCCATCATACGAGGTGGAAGTATAACTCCGAGCCTGGGTGACGGTTAGAAAATCGTTGTGTGTTTGTGAGTCCCGACATTGGAGAAGGCAGACGTGGCGCGGCAGTGAGAGATAATGCGTAACTTGATAACCGGGGCTACACGCTACTGCACAGAGTGAAAACTTAGTCCTTCGGTGAAATCCGACGAATACGTTCGTTAACACATCCGTGGTACTTACTAAACGTTTTCGTTTACAGTTTGGATCTGAGGTTTGTGTGCATGTAGTGTATCACTTTTGTTCAGAGCCAGTGTTGCATATGTAGTGCAGTACTTCAGTAAAGTACAACTTTATACATAAATGCCTCCAGTGTTGTCAAAAGTTAAGAGTAAAAAACTGCACTCGCAGGCGCGGGAAATCGTCTATAACGTTCTGCAGTTTATGGAAAATGAAGCGCGATTGCAGGAACCCTCCATTTCACTAGAGAAAGCACATCTGAGAACAGCTAAGGTGACGGGTGTGTCTCGCACGACTGTACAAACAATTAAAAGGGAGGCTAAGAGGAATGAAGCTGGTGAAGGAACATCTTTCGAGACGCCCAACAAGAAGCGAAAGAAAACATGTAAACACGAACTTGACACCTTTGATGAAGCTGTGGTACGACGTACTGTGTACAATTTTTACTTACTTGAAAAACGTGTGCCGACTGTCGAAACTGTACGACGTAAACTAAAGAATGACATAAATTACCAAGGTAGCAATACAACCTTAAGGACGACTTTGAAGAAGCTGGGATTCAGGTGGCAGAAAACAAAATCGCAGCGCTTACTTTTAATAGAAAAATCAGATATTCGGCAAAAACATATAGAATATCTCACGAGCATGCGTCAATATAGAAACGATGAACGCACAATTATATACATGGATGAGTCGTACATATTGTCGTCTCATGTAAAAAATAAAATGTGGAGTGACATGTCCTCAAATGGTTTACTAGTGCCTGTTGCGAAGGGTCAAAGATTAATAATGATTCACGCAGGTGGCCAAAAGGGTTTTATCCCAAATGCTCTTGCAATGTGGAAGTCGCACCAGGCAACAGGGGATTATCACAAAAACATGAATAAGATAATTATGAAAAATGGCTCACCGAACAATTAATACCAAATCATCCACCAAACAGTGTTGTTGTGATGTAAAAGTAAATAAAACGCCTACCTCCACCTCGACAAAATCGGAAATGCAGCAGTGGTTAAGTAAAGAGAATACTTCCTTTACTAGCGACATACTTAAACCAAACTTGTATAATCTCATAAAGAAGCACAAACCTTCGCACGTGCAGTACTCGGCAGACAGACTATTGGTGAATAGTGGCCACACATTACTTCGTCTGCCCCCTTATCATCCGGATTTGAATCCGATAGAAAGCATATGGGCTAAAGTTAAAGAAGAAGTCGCTTCAAGAATGTTACTTGCAATTTGGCAAATGTAAAAAAAATTTGCGAGGAGATATTAACCGAATGGGTCCAGAAGATTGGATACCGATTTGCAATCACGTCAAGACACTCGAGAACGAATACTGGGATAAGGATGTGCGTTTTGACATTGAAATTGATAAAGTGATTGTTCAGTTAGGTGATGCAAACAGTGACAGCAGTGACGTTTACACATCAGACTCTTCGGATGGAACAGTCAGTGGCGTTGAAGAACTGGGGTAGTGCTTGGAACGTCAGTGGTAAGTGGTCAATGTTTTCTACTTTTCTCTACCTGATGTGCAAGGTCGCCGTATCTGCTTATACCCCCTCCTCATCCACCCGACCCCCCACACGTGTTGCAGTCCCTACTCCTCATGGGTGACGTAGCTCAAGCTCGGAGTTATATTGCGCCTAGAACTACGCTAGGCGCGGGTGAGCGGGACATTCACTGCGACTGCGAGGCAACTGCATCCCTACTCTTCTACAAGCGGGAGTCATGAGATAAGTTTTGAAACTTGACACTTACGGTCCTCTTGATGGACAGTCCCGATCAAACAAGAGGGAGTGAGTGATCCCTAACAGTCCTGTTTAAATTATTCTCTGGAATGTAAATAAATCGAACTTGAAATTTCTCCCACTCTACCCTGATAGGGTGAATATGTGGGAGGGGGCCGTGAGAAAGCTAGCCGTAGGTCGGAACAATCTGTTCGTAATGTCCAGATTATTGTGATTTTCAGAACAATAAATAATATATTTATTGTTCATCGTGTATTATTTATATTTTATATTTCAATAAAGTATTTTTGTTAATTTTTTTTACCTAATCACTACGGTCATGCGAAGCTAATCTCACTAAAATTCCCACATTTGTGGTACGGTGTTAGGCAGGGGCGCAAACCTGTAGGATTCGCAAGGGCGGCCCACGTAGACCGATAGTTTTGTGACACGCCATCTCTGGATTCGGTGCTTTTAAATCGTATTATTCTCTTATTTAAACCTAAATGCATGCAATAAGCAAAAAAAAAAAAAAAAGAATATACAGAAAGTTTTCCATAAAATATAGTTTTGACGTTATGTTTATAATGTTTCATTGTCACCATTTTGCAAGCGCAAGCGGACCAGAGAGCCAGCGGGCCTCCACAGTTAGGAGCTTCCTAATTCCAGGGGGACCGGGCTCCCCTGTCCCCGCTCCTCCTGTATATGCGCCCATCATATTAGGTATTGTTAAAGCACTTACACCCTCAGACGAATCTTTATTCGCAATCGTTATTTTTAAGACGTCTGCTTTTGTGCCAGATTAAAAAAAAATCATGAAGTCGTTCTCTTCGCCTACGTGAGAGTTACCAACTCACTCTGACTCATGTTCATTTGTCCCTATCTCTTACAACTCCTGCGGAGTCATTTGTCCCTAACTATTACAACTCGTAGGGCGAATAAGAGACGGCAAATAAAACAAACCTCGTTCGTTACTTCTTGCGCCTGTCGCGTGACCAATGGAACCCTACCTCACACATATTTAACACCACTACGATGCAAAGCATGTGCAAATTTTGCGTTGCTCATTTTAAACGCTACAATTTATCGGCATTGAGAATACTTATAGTTGGTAGGCTACGCGTCGATGCTCGTGCTTCGACTACGTAATTCAACTGGCGTTTCACGAGGATCGTAGAATGTCAAGGTCAACCGCGAACAGTGCGTCTGGATGAAGTACGAAGGCGAACGAAGGGGAAGGAAGGTATTAAGAACCGGCCTTCTTGCCACAGCGAAGCAACAAACACGAGCTAACTGGGATTAGATCAGCGTCCTTCACGCCCCAGTTTTTTTACAACCCCATCCCCTCCCGCATCTAATTGTATTTTCATGTTCTTCCCGGAAAAAAAAAAGCATTTTAGTCGGCTACGCGTCAGACAAAGCCATAAAGCCAACAGCTTTCTCTGGTGTTACGTACTCTTGTTCACGGGACGAAACCATTCCGATACCTTAGCTGACCACGTGAGAGGGATAAGACATTCAGAGCGAGATCAAGCTCCGTAACTAATCTTACGTTCTTTGACGAAATACTAACGTAAGCTCGGAAAATGGCTTACCCGGCTGATAGTATAGCACAACGATCAATAATAAATATGCTGTTTCATCAGGGTTTTTATGAGTAGCATGACTGTTCTCCAAACGTTAAAAACATCAGAGGCAAGCTACGTTTTGACGTAGTACCAGTATTTTTACCAACCAAAAGAATACACGGAACTACAATTCAAGTAATAAATATTGTTTAGTGCTTTTTAATGTGATGAACCCTTCAACTAAATCACAAAAATGTTAATTATGGTCATTAGAGACGATATCATTCGTCTAAATTTGCTGACTAGCCTTTAGTGTCTTTCCTTGGATGATATTGACTATGTTTAACATATGAGGGGCTGAGAACAAAAACCAGGTAAGTTACGGAATACGCATTTCGAGTAAATGGCTATTGAAGTCTAGCATTGCGCATTGTCACTTTGCAAGTATGTTACGTGCATCCTGTATAGATAGTGCCACAGGTTCATTGTAGTACTTGCCTGGTTTTTGCCTTTAACGGTTTACCTACTTTGTTTATGAAAATTGTGCTTTCAGAATTTTTACATAACTCGTTTTTGTTCTCAGCTCCACATATAGAGAACATGTTTTGTAAGAAAGGCTTTATTCATTAAAATTAAAAAAAAAAAAAAACTGAAGTTAACCTATGGTTGGAATCAAACCCAATGTTCCCAACAATATTGTTTCCACCAGATATTAAAAAAAAAAACAATCAAATCAGCAACACTTATTCGTTCGCCTGCGGTGGTTTAGCACGTACACACTACACTATCGTTAAGGAGGAGTGTGGGAATCGATAGACACCATGTAGTTTCAATAGTTTGTATACCATCACGAATAATGGTGAAAATTTTCCATTTCGTTATGGCAGAGATCCAGTATTAAGAGATTAAGACCATAACACAGTGTATACTAACGGTTGTCACACCTGTAGTCATTACCAAAAATAAATTTTTTTACTTAACACCAATAACTTTACAGGGATATATTTGTAACAGTCTAACACTATTGACTTCAGGCATTCCACTGAGTTATAAACTAAGCTTTAACGAAGACAAATTTTGAAAAATAAGCGATAAACAATTGGTGTGGCCTAAAAGCTGTTAAAAGCAAGATGGTACTTTGAAATTCCTATTTCTCTCTTTAAAATATAAGTGATCCTTGTACCTGTCAAGAAAATGCTAACCCGTCCTGCCGACGAGACAAGACTTAAGTGAAGGACATCAATTCGGTTTCGTTACGAGCCTCGAATCTCAGCCACCAGGAAAAAAAATACACTTTAGATTATGCAAATAGTCTTTTACACCTTTTCATTATCCAACATTAGTTGTAGTAATATAATTAACCGCGATAAACTGTAGATTCTTTGACTTTGTTTTCCTACACGGGAAAACAAATGCTTGGGAACCACTCCTAATTAATTATGTTTATTTTTTTGTATAAAAACACACAGTGTCCACCAAAATCTGTATTAAAATCTCCCTAACTTTTCCTTGACTTTACATTACCAAAAATACACATTTACCTGTCTATTGAAACATTGACTTATTTTGCGATTTTCTGAACAAAATAAAGATAATCCAGTCTCCTTCACCCTCAAAGCGGGTCTATTTTAAACAGAACCTTGCAATAAAATACTATCAAGGGAGGAGGGGGGGGGGAATGCTGTCAAACACTGGATAATGACATTTTCTTCTCAAATTACCACCACTGGGAATTTCCCATGTCTTTTCCAATATTTTAAGTAGAACCCAAAGTAATGTCAACTTCTCTGAAATACCAGCATCTGGACACCCTTAACACAAGAGAAGATCTAAATCTAGGGGCGTATTATTGTATGGTTAGTCCCACCCGAGTTCCAAGCGTAAGAAGCCATGAGGGAGAAAATCTAATTGCCGGGACTGAGACCTAGCTTTCTGAAGTAGTTTTAGGCCCATCCGCTAGATGGTAGTTTTCATAATATATTACTAACACGGCTATGCTGATTGTGAGAGGTAACGTATAAGCTATCAAGCAAACAAACCAGTGAAAATTGATTTACTTTATCTTGGTAGCCACGTTATTTGATGGTGTGGCATACCATAAATTTTACATCTCATTATAATTTATAGGTATATAACGTACTTTTTTAAATTACAAAATAGCAAATTTTTTTCCCGCACAGCTTGAATCTCTTTTACTAAGCAATTAGTGGTATAGTAGTTAAATTAGCATTATAGCAGAGCCCCAGGGACGGACCGTCGAGCTCAATCTTTGTACATATGTGTAAATAAATAACTTTGTCGCCCTGAAGCCCTTCCGGCCATGTATATACATTATTGTTTTTCATTATTCCATGTACTTTCCTATTTTAATAAAGATGAATTTTTGGTGAGGACTCCCCTAGTGGTAGACATATATATAAATAAACACCTAAAACTTTGGATCCAGGTTGTATTTTTTTGCTAGTAGTTATGTGCCCGCCCAACAGATAGCGTCACACGTCGCGCAACACAACGCGGCTTCCTGGAGGGCTGCGGTTAGCGACAGACACGCCACCAGCCAGGAGCCAGCCCACGCCGCGCGCAAACAGTGACGGCGCGTAGTTGCACCATCCGCCACGAGGGAGACGCGTGTCTCTACCGGCGCCGTGGCGCCGTGGCGCCGTGGCGTCGCCACCTGACTCGACTCGAACAACATCCATGCGCAGTACGTCTCGCTATCACGACTTCATTCAAATCATTTATGACCGGCCAGCTCCGCCTTCCGAGACGACACATCGGCGTGCAGCAATTACTCCAAGTTGTAACATCTCGGCTCTCGGTACACGGCATTCGGCGGCAGTAATTACGTAAATATGCGACGGAAGTCAAGGAAAGGTAATGTGCTGCCATCTGTGGCACATGGCGCGAACCAAAGCTCGCAAATGAATTTTTACACGATTAGCAATATTTTGTTAAAAATTCCATGTCGAAAATCAGTGCCCAAAGCTGGGGTTGAGAATTTTTTTTTTAAATTTTTTTTTTTTTTTTTTTTCGCTTTTATCGGTGCCGTTTCATTATAAAGTTTGGTATTATATACTGCAAATCGAATGATTCGATAGTTCGACGTAGATGCTCCGGCAACGAAAAATAGTGAAATTTATTTGAAAACACAATTTCCTAACATTTATCGCACTCGCCATTATGTTAAAGAATTCTACGTTAAATTTCGTGTATGAGTTTCGGTTTATAAGTTTATTTGCAACATGATAACATGAATTTGCTCGTTACCGAGGTTAAATATTACACATCACTGGCGACTACTGAAAGAATAGCTTACATTTTTTTTTTTAATTTAACGGAACACAAATATTCATGTAAAATTACAGATATTTTAAAATCATTTATTTACATGAAATAAACCGTAGTTGCCAATAATTAGTTTGTAATACTACGAGAAAAATACGTAACTTTGCTATGGTTATTTTTTGCATATTTGAAATAAGTTTCTCGAGATATTAAGGATTTCTTAAGAAAATTGCCGCATAAATTTATATATTAATTCATTTTTCATTCAAATTGAATTTTTTTCAACCCATGTAAAATATAGTAGTATTTTAAACAATTGGCCTATCTTTGTTATATTGTGCTTATTAATGTGCGCAGTTAATACTTGAAAGCTATTCAAGGAACGGTTTGCTAATAACCTAATGTGGGTACGGGACATCACAAAGCATAAATGCAAGTATCCAAACCTAGAATTACAGCGAACATTTTTTTCTAGCGATACTCCTGTTTTCATGTAAATGTACAAAATTTGCAAATATCTTGTAATTTTACATTATTCCAGTTAGTTCCATTTACTAAGTATTGTGTGATTGCTGATGGTAAGGAACCGTTGTCAAAACGTCGCCTAGCTGGTCCATAGCAGCTCCCCATCTTCCTCTTCTTCCCCTACCCTATCCCTTTCCCCCTCACTCACCTGTATTCTCTCTCTCGCACCTGCCTTCGCCTACGACGCGGGATGCTGACTGACACCTCCCGACGATGAAAAAAAAAACCAGCGCCATTAAACACGGCTGATAACGCTTACCCCTCCCCCTTCACCATGCCTAGTGGGCCACATACGGTTATCACTGCCACACGGCGGCGGCAGATACGGTGTTCTGCTGCCTCATACACTGAGGATTTACTTCGCTAACGTAGCGGCAGTATTCACGGATAATGTACCGGATAATGTTTTACAATGTATATATACAGTAATGTACGATACAATTAGCATGCAATGAAACGAATATCTCGCACCACCTGAACAACACTATCGTAACTCAAAACATATCGTTTCAAATCCATTGGATTCAGAATTTTTTTATTATCATTTTAAAGTTCGTATTGGTCTCAGAATATTTTATTAACCTAAGCATACAATTCCTGCGTTAAATGATTAGCTTCTATTTGGCTATAGAAATTTAATTATTGCCATAAAATTTATAATGATCCAAAAATAAAACTAACTAGCGCAAAAAAAACAGATTTAAGAAAATACTCAAATTACAAGTCATTAACTTTGAAATTAATACTAAGTGTTTTTGAGAATCCATGGTTTCTTACAAATTCAACAAGTACACATAGACATTTTTAAAAAATGCCAGCCAGTCTTTTAGTACTCGCCAGTGATGTATTAACATCTAAACAAACTCATGTGTTCCCACGTTGTTCATGTTGCAAATAAAATATAATACGAAACTCGGACGCAAAATATAACGTAGTATTCTTTAGAATAATACCGAAGGTGATAAATAAACTGACATATAAAATATTCGCTTTTCAAGTAGCAACATTTCTGGATGCGAATCGCACACATACTTCCTGCGCCCGCCGCTAGAATTCGCTCCCTGAACGTAAACGTTGCTTGCCATCACCATGCACAGATAGCAGCACGAAACAACATGAAATTTTAAACTATTAGAAACGATCCGATAAAACCCCGGCTTGGACTTGATTTTCGACAAGGAATTGTTTTAAAATACTGCATAACTTGTTAAAAATTCACGAACCCGTTAATATATAAAGTTTCCTCACGCATTACAAGTTATACTTCTATGACATTACTAAAATATTAACCTGAATCATTTTAAAACACATATTATAACATTAATTATGATTGTATATTTGTTTTTGCTCAAACGACTGAAATCATTCATAAAAACTTCTTACAATCCGGCCTTAACCTCATTGAGCTGATTCAACACTAGATTATAAATTATTTAAAAAAAAAGAAAAAAATACAGTGACGATATTTAACTTCGCTCTTTGAGGTTACCAAGTGCGCGCTCCACCGCTTTGCTAGTAAGCCTAGTGGGTATTTCAAAACCCCGTGATTACTTTTTACTATGACTATTGCATTATACCAAATATATTCCAGAGTAGTTTCACTATATATCCTTTGGCACACCAATACGTTTTTTGGTGATGTCCCCTGATGTTTACGAAAGCGACTATACACTGAGTTTATGTTCTACACGTGGGTCCGCCAACTCTATGACACATTTCCGTTCGTAGACTTCCGTTCCATTTTCACAAAATTAATCCTACCCAATGCCGTACACCGAGAGCTAGGATTTTGAGGGCTCCACCTACCCGGCCACACATACGATGTGCAGAGCTCCAGAAAAAACAACGCGATTTCAAAACTACTCGAGATATCTGAGTGGGGTCTGCTTACGAAAAGCATTTGTAAGAGTTGGCTGAGGGCCGAAAACTACTTTTGATTTCGGATTAAGTTTTTAAACTGTAGTTTTAGAAGAGTTAAAATGGCTAAAATAGCATGTTTTCAGAGTAATTTTTAGTCGTAAAACAACCAATACAGATTCTTGAAAGCACTTAAAGGACTTGCATTACACCTTTATCTTAATTTCCCCGCAATATAAGGTTACGGTCACCGCTCAAATTTCACAGTTATCCTGTGACAACTAGAAGACAGCGCGGCAGTTCAGAGCCTTGCGCTTAGAGGCGACACCGCGCTAGAAGCACCAGCGAGCGTCACCCTTTTATCCCGCCTCACTGAACACACATACACCCCTGACGAGGTGGGCCCCTTAACATCGAAAATTAAAATACGTAGGTAAGCTCATAGACACGCAGGCTAATAATTCTCAAACCGAAGCGCAAGAAGATGAAGATGCAAGACGGTCCATGCTTGGCGTGTACAGGCGTGGCGTGTGTCCTGGCGTGGTGGGCACAGTGACGGACTCCGGGCACAAAGAAGGCAGGCCGACGATAATACTGAGCAGCGAGAGCCTTCGGACGTAGTTACGGGCTGTTAGCATGCAAAAAGGTGGACGCCCATTTTATAAAGCCGAGGCTGTGGGCGATTCTTTTGTTCTCCCCGCGTAGAATTGACGCCTTGTGAAACTAGGCGTTTGCGTGGAAAAACAGCATAAAGCGATGTCTGCATCCACACGCCAGGTCAGCGCGGGAAAACATCCTAGCGCAACTCTCGTGCAAGTTTCATGGACGCACTGCGTTTTTTTTTGTAAATGGAACATAACTATTCATGCAAAATTACAAATGTTTGTACATTTGCATGAAAACGACTGTATCATGACAAAATAGTGTTCGCAGTAATACTGGGTTCGGATTCTTACCCGGGTATGTATGCATGGTGTTGTTCCAGTACCTCCATAGTTAAAAGTTATTTGTAAACCGTTCCCTGAATAGCTTTACAGCATTAACTGCGCACACAATACGCAGTTTACAACAAAATAAAGTCAAACTATGAATGTTCGATCATATTTTCCATAGTTTAAAAATAATATTCTTGAATGAAACAACGTTAAACTATATAAATTATGCATCAATTTACGTAAGAAATATTCAGTACTATCTCGAAAAACGTATTTCATAAATGAAAAAAACAAGGTCATCTGCTGTACAAAGTTGCCATGTAGTTCCTGTAGTATTACAAACTATTCCTTGGTCACTGATTTCCAAAGGAATCTTTTGTAAAAGTACAGAAATTGGCTGAGTAATCCAACAATATCTGATCCACCTTCCCCCTGTCTCCCTACATAACACACACATTTTATCCAGTATGTGTTCGTATTGCTTTGATAAGACCAACCGTGTCATGACCTATATTATCTATTGGTTTGTGACATCAGTAAGTACAGTCATAGCATTGTCAAACCTCGCTTTATAATAGACTAACCACGCACTGTTTTTGCATATAGGATACAAAATAAGGAAGTTATACAATACTTTATCTGTTCATGATTATCTGGATTTCCTTATTTTCAAAGAAGCAGCAGTTTATGGTTTAATTAAGTTAAATTTGTCTAAACTCTAATCAACAGTATTGGCTATTTTGAAGTTGCGTGTCTTTTAATTTTGGATTTCTGAAGAATTAAGAGCATGACCCATTGCACAGCAC
The DNA here is from genome assembly GCF_032445375.1 of Bacillus rossius redtenbacheri. Classification (NCBI taxonomy): domain Eukaryota; kingdom Metazoa; phylum Arthropoda; class Insecta; order Phasmatodea; family Bacillidae; genus Bacillus; species Bacillus rossius. The sequence continues at coordinate 6,661,579 of NW_026962012.1, read as the reverse complement.
TGTTTGCCACGAAAAGAGAAAATTGAAGGATCATAGGTACAAAACACACACAAAAAAAGGTTAGGATGAACTGTTTTTAAAATATAAAACCTGCATACAAATGTACATGTAGTATAAACACAAACACAAATACGCTTGTTTCTTGTGTCTTGTATATGATTACTTGTAAGTCTTGTAATTCTGGAATAACAATGCCAGTGGCGTGTTCTCACAACACCTACCCGATATTTTTAGACCGTTGTTTTCCACACGAGCCTTGTCGAATTCAAATCCAGGATCCTTGCAAGAATTTTTTTTTTCCCCCGACGGAATGACTTCCTCCTACTGAATGCAGATTTTGTTTTTTGATGTGCGCAGTTACCATGGCGACCGCGACCAGGCCCGGGGCGAACTCAGCTGGTCGCATGACACAGCCCGCATGTGCGTGTCTGTGCAAACTGTGCATCACGGAGCAAACAGCTGGAGGCTAACCCTACCTCGTCAACAACCCGGACGTCACGTAGCCACTGGACCTTTACTCCGCTCGACACTCGTGCCACCGGAAAATAAATACAATATACACCCATAGAGTCAACAAACAGAGATGCCTGCTAAGTCCACAACTGTCTCCGAACACCTCCTTTTGACGTGACAGCGTCTAATAAATCGATGAACGCCGGCTGCACGCACTAAAAAGTGTCCCGTTACGCACATTGTCCCGTAACGCGGTGTCCCGTTACGCTCATTGTACGCTTGCGCCGCATCTATCTCTCTCTTACACTCGATTGGAACAACCATCAATTTGACTTTTTCGAGGCACATTAAACTTAAAACACTCCCATTCGTTTCCTACTTTTCCTATCATCGTCCTATCCTTAACAGAATAACACAGATTGGAAGAAGTTAAATAGCAAACATGTATGAAAGTTATAGTTAAAATAATCTGTTCGTTAAAGTAATAAACATATTTGAATTAATGAGTGCAAATAAAAGTAAATTTATTAATTAAATTGTAGATTTCATTTCACTCCTTCTTTGTATCCATACAAAATAGTGATAATACAATAAAAATAATTTTATTTTATTTATTCATATAAGTATGCAATCATTTCATCAATGTTTTGTTATGACGTTGTCACGTTAAACTATCGTCCCTAAACCGACTTTACAGACAACCAATTTTTTAAGGACCTTTTAGCACGAAAGTGCAGCGACTTTGTGATAAAAAGGTTCTATACATTCCTTACTGAATTCACGCTAATAAAAAAAAATCCGTTTACAGACAATGTTGTACGATTTGGTACTTCCCAATTTGTATGAATTCATCTTCAACTTGACTATAACAACCCAGTATAGTTTTTCGTTAGTATTAAAACAACTTACATGTAAATGAAAAATTGTTCACAGTTTTGTCCAATATATCTATTGCCACAACTTACCTACACAAAAAAAATACATCACTATATAGTATATTATTTTACCGTTAAAATTATATTAAAAAATAGGAAAGGAATCAAAGCATAAATCGAATTTATATTATTATATTCAACCTATAAATTCAACACAAGTTATTAACAAATATTTATACTATGAAGGATAACATCAACATGACGAATACGTAACTTTGTACGCTAATTACGTAATTTTGTTAAGTTTTGTTAAATACAAAATACGTAAAACTTTTTTTTTTTAAAATACGTCATCGTTATCACAAAATTGGGTCACGTAACCATTTTGTTAACAAACTTTGCCAATTCGAAAACGGACTAACTTAATTCGAACGTGTACTCTCCCAATGCCTCAGGCAAAGTCGCAACGGAAGTAACGAATAATATAGACCAACAAGTTCTGTGTTTATTTTTAATATGAGGCGATGTTTCATGATTGTATGAGGTGCACCGTAAAGAAAACGAAAATTGCCTCGAAAATATAATAAGAATACTTAGGTAAGTCAACCTCTTAAAAGTGTAAAAAGGATGGACTTATTTACGGGTAAACAAAAAGTTCTACATGTTCTAAGAATTTACACTAAAGAGAACTACACCAGCTGCTGAAATAACTGTAAAGTAGCATGTAGAATAATTAAGTATTTTTAACCTTAAAATATCCTAATAAAATTATAAAAATTCTACATATTTATTTTCATGGAAAAAAGAAAATTGGAATTTTACATTAAATTTAAATTTGAAATATTTTAGTGTATAATTTGAGACGGTTCCTGGCAATGGCTGAAGTGCAGCTTGCTTGTACTCAGACCCACACGCACTCCACCTCTAACACAGGAGACGCAGCCATGACGCAGCATTCCGCCACGAGGCAAAGGAAAAGGAACAAAAGCGCCGCACTGCGCATGCGTCAGCACGCGCGGACCGCGATAGCACGCGGTCAGCACGGTACAGTGCCGGTCACAGAACACGAGCCACGGCCTCGCGACTACAGTGCTGCACACAGAACGTGAACTGCGCTACTCGCCAGCCAACACACACGAACACACTCGCTGCTTACAAAAAAGAAAACGCAGATCACCAGGGTACTTTTCTCACTGCTAGCTAGACAGTTTACTCTCTGGCTACTAATATCACTGATGCAATCGCTATGTTTACTGGTCTTTGGAAAATAGATTAAGAAAAAAAACAACGAATAGATTATTAAGGAAAGGAAAGACGCAATGCATGTTTCAAAATTTTTTTATGCCATAACAATTGTCAAAATATTTATGTCGACATTGTGCTTTCGGTAAGTAAAATTTTGCAAATGAAAATACAGAAAATTGTCGTGTCTTAGAAAACTGTTGAAAGGAATGTTTCGCCTCGCCTTCAATGATTGCTGCATGAAAGTCTAATGCGGAATCGCCTCTGAGTGACAAGCTGAGTTTCACTGCCACTGCAACTGCCACTCGCTTGGCTGGTGGCCACTCGCTCGCTCACTCGCTCGGCCGTGATTTTTACGACCTGGAGAGTAGCTGTTAATCTCTCCCAGGATAACTTTCTCCCATCGTCGCAACGTCCCACAATTATAATAAATATTAGTAGTAAATAAATTAATGCCCCTATTAATGAAAAAAATATCTCAAGATATAAATATATCTGGATAATGATAACATATGATCCACATATGCCCGCAGAACATAAAAAAACGTTACAGGAAGAAAGTCAAATTTACTCCAATAAATATAATATTAATTGAATTTTATATCATAAAAAATGAAAAAAAAAAATAATTTTGTAAACTGTGGCGGATTTAGGGTGAGGGGAAAAATTAAGAAGAATATAAACCTATCCCCCTTTTACCAGAATTATGAAAAAAAATATGTGCGATATTTCTGCGAAGGCGGTAGGTGTCACATTTAGTTTTGCAGGTTGAGATGTCAAAAAGACCTGAAACAAGCTACACAGGAAGTGACTAATTTCGAAACCCCCTTGTTGTCGTCGTGAGAGTTTTTTAATACACAAATTTTAAGTTTATTTATTTACTTATTTTTTTTAACAACCACCCCCCCTCCCCTCCCGGCCAATCCCACCGGGGCAAAGGAATTCCTCTGTCCGCCTCTGGCTGTAAATGAAGGATATGGTGTAGTAAAGCCACGCACGCCGACTCACCTGCTTAACTTTCGCCTTGGCCCGGGACAGGTCCTCGTGGTCGGGGCTGTCATGGCGGGTCTCCGAGAGCAGCGCCTGGAAGTACTGCTCATACTGCGCCAGTCGCTGCACCTGCGGACATTCAGCGCGACCGTCACTCGCCGCCGCGCCGACCCGCGCTCCGACACACGCGGGAGGCCTACAACTCACACACGAGAGAGCCGAAACCCCAAGTTCCCCGAAGTTCATGCTCGCTCTTCTTTTTCCGTATCTTTAATGTAGCTATCCTAACCAAATCAACCGTCCAACAATGCTTTTAAAGTATTTATAATGTAGCTAACCTAACCTAATTGACCATTAGTATCCTTTTATCAACACATTTACAATGAACAAAAAAAAAAACACCGAAGATGCACGATCGGTAGTTTGGCTCTCTCGTCTGTGAAAAGAAGGTTTCCCGACACACACAGAGTACACGTCGCGTTCTTTGTCTGTCCAATGTACCTGTTGCCACAACTATACAGTACATTATTTCACAGTTAAAATTTTATTGAAATGATAGTAAAGGAATCAAAGCAAAGATCGACGTTCATTCCAGTTAAATGATTTCAACCTTTAAATGCAGTTAAATGATTTTATCCTGATGATTATATTCAACCTATAAATTCAACACAAGTTAGTAAAAAATATTTAGACATAATGAATGCGTAACTTTGTACGCTTATCAAGTGATTTTGTTAAGTTTTTTAAATACAAAATACGTAAAACTATTTATTTAAATAGTCATCTTATTCTCAAAATAGGGTCACGTGACCATTTTGCAAACAAAATTTGCCAATTCGAACACGGACTAACCTAATTCGAACGTGTACTCCTCCAATGTCTCGCGTAAGGTCGTAAAGGAAGTAAAGAATAATACAAACCAAGTTCTGCGTTGTTCTATTTTTTAAATACGAGACGTGGTTTCATGATGATATCTGAGGTGCGCCTTAAAGAAAACGACTCAAGCCATGCACTCTGACAAACACATGCGCAAACATTCATTAGCAGAGCTCTCACAAACTGAACCCGTTTATTGAAACAGAACTCACGAACACTTCCAGTAACTACGTGTTATCTAGTTCTGTTAACAGGTCGATTTATGAATCTTTCAGATTTTATTCACGTAAGTGAAAGCCGCAGAACTTATACACATTTTTAATAATTCTAGCTGCATATGCCTGCATATTTTTAGACTGCAAATTTGTGTTTTATGTTACCACTAAACTTAAATGTTAATATAAAAAGAAAATTCAAGCAAAATAGACTTTTGATAAATAGCGATACCCAGTATCGCTCGATTCTTGAAGGCACTGGTTAATGGTAACTTCATATTTGCGTATTTTCAGTATTTGTAGCTACCGCAAAGTAAATCTGTGTGTATTGCATTACATGGGAAGTTGTGTAAATTAAAAACGCAGATTTAGAGGCCAACGATGGTTATGTATTGTAAAACTACTAGTTAGCATAACATTATTTTAGACCGTCAACGAACACCACCTTTTCAGTTTAAAATAAATCCTTAATGGCAAGACATGAAACTACAAATTAGTAGATTTTTATATTAAACCGTTTAAATGTATTAAAAAGGACCTAGATCCTGAACCCAGGAATCTGTAAAAATCCTAGATCCTGATATCGTTCGGGACAAAACTTTTTTTGTTTTGTTTTATGATGTGAGGTTGGTAGCGTAGAATCATTAGAGACAGATTTGAGAGAGAAAGAGAGAGAAAAAAAAGGAATTGAGTTTAACCTGTAGAAGTGAGTGAATACTGCCTGGGGGTATACGTGGTTAGTAAACAGACCCACCAAATGTGACGGTAAAAAGAGACAAGCCACGACAAGACCGGACTGCGCGCAGACATGACGACGCCACCACGTGCTCCGCCAGGCGCCCCACCAGACGAGCACAGACAAGCCTTGTGCGCGGCCCACGTGCGGACACAGCGCCGTCGGCCGTCGTAAACACAGCGGCGCGCAGACGATGAACAGAAACAACGGCTGTAATAGTCCGGGAGGGGGAGGGGGAAGTGTTTCATCTCCGATGGAAGAGACATTCTTTCGTGCAGCGAGGGGGAAAAAAGCTGCGGAGGTTTTATTTTATTTTTTTATCTTGGTCAGGAACGACGTCAAAATTGAAGAGGGAGTGAGTTCTGAGAGTAGAACTCGTGGGGGAGAAGGGTTGCCAACCCTCGCCGGACGATAAATTATCCCTGACGGCCTGGATGTTTCACGTGACACTCTCGCCCCATCCCTCACCGCCACCCAATGCGTTCGTAATACATGAGTAGGTTAATAGGGCTGGGTGGGATGTCGGGTCGAAACTCTAGAGTGTTCGGAACAGTTTACCCTCCGCAACACTCGGTGGCAGTCTTCCTCCGTCGGCCTCCAGTCTCTTTCGAGAACCGCCTCACTATCTGATCGTGAATCATCGGGTGGTAGGGGTGGTAGGGGTCTTTATGGTCCCGCGGTTCCGCGGGAGCGACAAAGGGGAAGGGCTGGCGGGTCCTTTTAGGAACAAGTTCCCGGCCTGTGTGGCTTGGAAATGAACCGTAAAGACAGGAGATGTGCTGGGGTAAACCAGGAGGGTGATAAAAAAAGGATGGTGAAGGAAAAAAAGTCTAGACTGTAGAGAAAATTAGTTTTTCCTAAACTAGGGACATGTGTGGCTCAGGGCGTGTGTGTGTGTGTTTGTTGTTGTGTGTATGCAAGCGTGTGTTTATATATATATATATATGTGTGTGTGTGTGTGTATATATATATACACATATACATACAGGGCCATGTGAAAAAAACGTTATAACACGCTGTGGCCGGCAGGGCCACATTTTTACTTGTAATTTATTTTTGTTGCTGGTCTCTAGTTTTATATGGTTTTTATTTCACGTATTTTTACGCCTTTTTTAATTAATGTTAATTTATCTGTAAATTCTTTTAATTATATTTGTTTCTGTTAATTAGTTATACGCCGTTTGGTAGCTATCGATTATGAGTTTAAGAACATCGATTGTGTTTCACGTAAATACCACTTGGCGAGCGCCCGGCGGTTGGCTGATGACGTCAGACATTCGGCTTGCCGGGGAGAAAAAATCAGCTGGGGCCGGGAGAGTTTGTGCCGAGCGACCGTCGAGGACAGAGCCATGTGACGGCGCGGACTGGTATGCCGGACGGCAACGGGCGACGAAGAGTATTGGGTTGGAGGCTCCACGATGGGTGACAGGGCAAATGGATTGCCCTGTGGTACAGAAGAAATCAAGGTAAAGAGAGGCCGCGATTTTGATTTTTACCCTCGTGGTGCTGCACTGGTTTTTGGCAAACCTAGTGAACCGTGTATTTTCCCATACTAAATTTTATTTGGACGGAACTTTTATTAGCCTGTTTGGTGAAGAGGCCCATTTGTTTTCACACGTTGTTCCAGTGTGGGATTTTTTTAAAAAAAGGTCGCCCGTTTGCCTGTAGTTGTAATAAAAGTATAAGTTTGGAAGAAACGAACATTTTGCAATTTGTTTTTGAGACTTTGTCATCGGAATTTGCATACGTAAAGTTGGCATTTAGCTAATATATCAGCTTGTGCAGTATTATTAAATGTATGCGATCGGTATTGGACTACATGCGCAGCCTGATGTTGGTTGGTGCGGCCATTCTACGTTTTTATAAAATCATTGGCAAGTTAATAAAGAAGTAAGACTTTGTTTGAAGCTGATGATAAATACTTCTGTGGTAACATGGTTATGTTACGTGAAGAGTTTTTGCTACATTTCCCTTAAAAATAAGATAATTTTTTTTTGGTCATCGTTCACGCCTTTGTGAATTCGTACCTATGGCCCGGCGTGGCATTAGACTCTGGAGTTGGTGAGGAAGGTCAGGAAGCCAGCGCACGCCTAGGATATTAACTTTGTTTTTTTGGCAAGTCTTTAGCAACGAACATCTGAAGAAAGACTAAACCGTTGATTGAGAGTTTAAGAACTTTATTTAAATAATTTGTTTGTACTTCAGTATTATTTTTGTAGATTTTTTATATATTTGTATTGATTGTCTTGTTTGATTTTTGGTATTAGGGCAGTCAGTAAATTTTGATATTTTATAGTGGCCACGCCTCACGCCCTTATATATTTTTATACTTGTTGTTATCAGTATTTATATTTTTACGATTTTTTAAAGGTTATTGTTAGTATCGCAAATGGGGATAAGATGCTGCCATTATTAACGTCAGCTTTTGTAACTAAGCTTGTATGGTTATGTATAGTAAAAATTATTTTTGCAAATTTCTATTTTTTAATAACATACGTCCAAAGTCTTGCCTCTTGTTTGTTTAATGGTTACTCTACTATTATACCCTTTAGAATTTTTTTTGGCCTGACCCCTGGGCAGTGGTGTGGGGAATTTATATTGTTTAGCTTTTTATGCCTGGTTTTAATATTTATTTTTTCCCTTCGCGCCCAGAGTGAGTCGGGGACGCAACCCCTCTTCCAATTAAGGAGGAAGAAGGGTTACAACCTGCGCCACTCTGCTAGGCAGAGACTTTGGACTTTTGCGATTTTGCTGACTTTTTTGATTTTTTTAATAATGGCAGTTTCTTGGATTTATAAACTTCCCAAAGAACAGGTTTACGCTAATTTGCAAGCAGCGGGAGTAGAGAGTGGTCTGGAGGATGACATTGATACCTTACGCAGGAAATTAAGTACCCACATTAAAGAAGGGAGGAAAAAACCTGTTGAGGAAAATGTGGAGAATTCGGAGATCAGCCAAGTAAATTCATTGAATACTGCTATGCAAAGTAAATTACTTTTCAAAGAACTGGATAGGTTGCCATCTTTATGCTCCGGTGGGCCAAGAGATTTAATAAAGTTTTGCTTGGGAGTAGATAGTTTGAAAACTAATTGTTGTTTACAAAATGAGCAAGAATTGTTAAGGTGTATTTCGACTAAATGTAGCGGGATCGCTAGAGACGTGATTACGTCAGGTATAAATAAGTCTGTTGGATGGTCGGTAGTGAAAGAGAATTTGTGGGAATATTTGTGCCCTAAGAGGGTGAAGGACGATCTAATTAAGGAATTGATTTTCCGTTTTCAACGGGAAAATGAAAGCACCTTAGAATTTATACAGGATATTAGAAATCACGTTAATGTATTTGGTCTGCAGTTAGATGATCACCGTTTTGTAGCTATTATTTTGGAAAATCTAAATCCTGCCATCAGACACGAATGCGCATTTATTGGCAGACCTAAGAGTGTGGAGGAACTCAACACTTGGGCTATCCAGGTAGATAATATTTTTTACGCTAAATGTGAATTCGATAAGTGTAAAGGCAAAATCAATTTTAAACCGGTTTGTTTTAAAACGCCGGGTAATAAAAAAATTGATAAGACTTGTTTTAAGTGTAATAAGGTAGGGCATTTTGCTAAGGATTGCTCGGTTTCGGAGGTTAATAAATTTGTTTGTGGTTTTTGTGGCAAATATGGTCATTTAGAAATATTTTGCTTTAAAAAGAAACCGGAGCAGGAAAGACACAAGACATGTTTTAGGTGTGGCAGCATGGACCATTTGATAAAAAAATGTAATCGCAAGAAAAAATTAGTTTGTGGTTTTTGTAATAAAGATGGTCATAATAGCGGGAAATGTAATTTCCGTAAGGAAGTTAAGAAATATCGATTTAACAATAAGCATAGTTTGGCGGTCATTCAGGCAAAAAGAGGTTTATGTGTCAAAGTTTGGTTGTATGATCGTGAGATAGAAGCTTTACTTGATACGGGGGCTAGTTGTAGTTTCATCCAGCAGAAATTTTTGAGTAATTTGGTGCGCGATCATAAATTTTTGAAAACTAAGATCGTAAGTAGTCAAGGCATTAATGTGGCCATGGCGGACGGGCAAAAGGTTCAGGTAAAGGTAAAAGTATTTTTACATTTTAAATTGGAACATTTATCTTGGACACGTGAATTCTGGGTAATGCCCGATTTGATCCATGAAGTAGTTTTGGGAATGGATTTTTTAAATGATAGTAAGGCTATAATAGTGTGCGGCGAGAAAGTAATGAGGTTCGATTTTAATGATAAAATTAAGATAAAATTGTGGGAGAATAAAAAAAAAAGAAAGGTGGTTTGTGGTGGTATCGAAGGGTTAGAGCAAAGGTTGGGTGAGAAGGAAAAATTGCAGATACAGCAATTAAGCGAGGAATATAAGGATGTTATCACTACTAACATTGGCAAATGTACGCTAATGCCATACAAGATCGTGCTGGTAGATGAAACCCCTATTAAATGTGTGCCGTATCAATGTGCCCCGCCTAAAATGAAAGCCTTTCGAGAAATTATTAATGATTTACTTGATAATAAGGTAATAGTCCCTTCTAAATCCAATTTTGCCTCACCTGCCTTTTTAGTAGATAAGAAAAATAAGGGCAAATATCGTTTGGTCCTTGACTATCGCCTCCTTAATGACAGGGTAAAACTAGATCCGTTTCCCATGCCTAAAGTTGAAATTGTTTTGCAATATTTGGGAAAAGCCAAGTTTTTTACGGTGCTTGATTTGAACTCGGCGTTTCATCAATGTGAATTAGAAGCAAGTAGTCAGAAATTTACCGGGTTTGTCACTCCTTGGGGGCACTTTGAATGGACTAGAGTGCCTTTTGGGGTGAATTTTGGGGCCCAATGTTTGTCACGAATTTTAGGGCACATATTACAAGAATATCAGTATAAATTTGTAATAAGTTTCTTGGATGATATTTGTGTTTTTTCAAATAGTTTTGAAGAACATATAGAACATATAAGAAAAGTACTTGAGAAACTAAAGGGAGCCGGCTTTACCGTAAATCCGGAAAAAATAGTTTGGGCCCGTAGCGAGATAAAATTTTTAGGATACATAATCCGAGAAGGTGAATTGGTCATGGACCAAGATAAGATAAACCCCATAGTTAATTTCCCGGCCCCCCGTAATGTTAAGGGAGTGATGCGCTTTTTAGGAATGCTTGGTTATTTTTCCCGTTTTATACCGAATTACGCTAACCTATGCGCGCCTTTAAATAATTTGAAAAGGAAAGATGTTAAGTTTGTATGGGGGGAAGAGGAAGAACAGGCCTTTAGGAATTTAAAGAAAGCCATAGCTCAACCCCCCATTTTAATACTTCCGGATTTTGAGCAAAAATTTATTGTGCAAGTGGACGCTTCGGGAGTAGGTCTGGGGGCGGTTTTGTTGCAAGAACGTGAGGGAGGTTTAAAACCGGTTATGTATGCTAGTAAATCCCTAAATAAGCACGAGTTAAAATACAGTGTATATGAGAAGGAAGCATTAGCGTGCATATTTGCGTTGGAGAGATTTGAGAGTTTTCTTGAACATGAGAAATTTGAATTATGGACTGACAACCAGGCTTTGACATGGCTTTTTTCCCACCCGCGGCAACTAGGGAAAATAGGGCGGTGGATCATGCGGTTGACGCGTTTTCGTTTTGACCTCAAACATATGAAAGGACAGGATAATGTAGTGGCCGATGCCTTATCGCGCATGTTTGATGAACATGAGTTTCAGTGTAAAGACGAAATGAGAACTGAAGACAAGGAAGAATGTAACATCCTGAGGGAATTCCCTCAAGGATTTATTGATTTGCGCGAAATACAAAAAGAGGATCCTGAGACTAAAGATTTAATAACGCGTTTGGGACAGGATACTACTATAGACTTAGGAATGAAAGACGGGCTTTTGTGTTGGATGAAAGATGGAGAACATAAAGTTTTTGTTCCTAAGGGGGTAAGGAAAATGATAATGCGGTATTACCATGATTCTAATATAGGCGCGCATGGCGGAATCGAAAAAACTATAGATAAAATCTCTAAAGAATTTTTTTGGCCAGGTTTGAAAAAAGACGTAAAAGATCATGTTTTAAGCTGTGAAGATTGCCAGCGCGCTAAGCAATCTAGACATAGTAAGATAGGTAAATACTCTGTTGAAGCTCTGACTAGACCTTGGGAAAGGGTTTATTTGGACATTTTTGGGCCCCTACCTAGATCATTAGGGGGGAATAATTGCTTACTTATAGCGGTAGATGGTTTTTCTAAATTTTGTTTTTTTTTGCCTTTGTGTAATATGAAAAGCGAGAATATTATTAAGGCTTTAGAAACTAAAGTGTGGGGTTTGTTTGGTAGCCCGGAGCAAGTAGTATCAGATAATGCTACATATTTTAAGAGTAAGTGTTTTGAAGTGATGTGTTTAGATTGGGGTATAAAACATATTACTACCAGCCCCTATTATCCCAACCCTAATTTGGTTGAAAGGGTGAATAAAAATGTCAAAGTGGCCCTCACGATTTTTCATCAACGTAACCAACGGAAGTGGGACAGTGTTATCCACGTATTAAATTTAGCTTTTAACATGACCATACACAGTGGTACTAAATTCACACCATCGGAAATTTTTTTGGGAAGAAATGTACCCCATCCTTTACTAAATTGTTGGGGTTTGCGTCCAGCCCTTTTGGAAACCCGAAGCCCCCGTTTGTTGGAAAAAATGTGGGAAGAAGCAGCCGAAAATCTGCAAAAGGTTAGAAAGAAAATGAGTAAGTTTTATAATAAGGGGCGAGTGGATAATGTATTTAAAATTGGTGATGAAGTGCTATGCAGGCAATTTGTTTTGAGTGACAAAGTAGGGTATCAGAGCTCTAAGTTAGAGAATAAGTATGATGGACCGTATAAGATTGTAAAGATTTTAGGGCCGGTTACTGTCTTGTTGGAAGAAGTTGAAAGAAATAATAAGGTAAAAAAGGCCCATGTTAGTCATTTGAAAATGTTTGTAAGGCGGAGTTCCTAAAATGAATGTGGATGACCCTTTTAGGGTGAATATGGCTAAATATTTTTATTTTTTATTTTATTTGGAACTTACTCTGGTATGTTTTTTTTTTTATAATTTGTAGTTGTGGTTATTTTTAAAATTTTCTTTGCTGTTTAAATTTTTTTTTTGTTCAAGGCGGAGGTTGTGGCCGGCAGGGCCACATTTTTACTTGTAATTTATTTTTGTTGCTGGTCTCTAGTTTTATATGGTTTTTATTTCACGTATTTTTACGCCTTTTTTAATTAATGTTAATTTATCTGTAAATTCTTTTAATTATATTTGTTTCTGTTAATTAGTTATACGCCGTTTGGTAGCTATCGATTATGAGTTTAAGAACATCGATTGTGTTTCACGTAAATACCACTTGGCGAGCGCCCGGCGGTTGGCTGATGACGTCAGACATTCGGCTTGCCGGGGAGAAAAAATCAGCTGGGGCCGGGAGAGTTTGTGCCGAGCGACCGTCGAGGACAGAGCCATGTGACGGCGCGGACTGGTATGCCGGACGGCAACGGGCGACGAAGAGTATTGGGTTGGAGGCTCCACGATGGGTGACAGGGCAAATGGATTGCCCTGTGGTACAGAAGAAATCAAGGTAAAGAGAGGCCGCGATTTTGATTTTTACCCTCGTGGTGCTGCACTGGTTTTTGGCAAACCTAGTGAACCGTGTATTTTCCCATACTAAATTTTATTTGGACGGAACTTTTATTAGCCTGTTTGGTGAAGAGGCCCATTTGTTTTCACACGTTGTTCCAGTGTGGGATTTTTTTAAAAAAAGGTCGCCCGTTTGCCTGTAGTTGTAATAAAAGTATAAGTTTGGAAGAAACGAACATTTTGCAATTTGTTTTTGAGACTTTGTCATCGGAATTTGCATACGTAAAGTTGGCATTTAGCTAATATATCAGCTTGTGCAGTATTATTAAATGTATGCGATCGGTATTGGACTACATGCGCAGCCTGATGTTGGTTGGTGCGGCCATTCTACGTTTTTATAAAATCATTGGCAAGTTAATAAAGAAGTAAGACTTTGTTTGAAGCTGATGATAAATACTTCTGTGGTAACATGGTTATGTTACGTGAAGAGTTTTTGCTACATTTCCCTTAAAAATAAGATAATTTTTTTTTGGTCATCGTTCACGCCTTTGTGAATTCGTACCTATGGCCCGGCGTGGCATTAGACTCTGGAGTTGGTGAGGAAGGTCAGGAAGCCAGCGCACGCCTAGGATATTAACTTTGTTTTTTTGGCAAGTCTTTAGCAACGAACATCTGAAGAAAGACTAAACCGTTGATTGAGAGTTTAAGAACTTTATTTAAATAATTTGTTTGTACTTCAGTATTATTTTTGTAGATTTTTTATATATTTGTATTGATTGTCTTGTTTGATTTTTGGTATTAGGGCAGTCAGTAAATTTTGATATTTTATAGTGGCCACGCCTCACGCCCTTATATATTTTTATACTTGTTGTTATCAGTATTTATATTTTTACGATTTTTTAAAGGTTATTGTTAGTATCGCAAATGGGGATAAGATGCTGCCATTATTAACGTCAGCTTTTGTAACTAAGCTTGTATGGTTATGTATAGTAAAAATTATTTTTGCAAATTTCTATTTTTTAATAACATACGTCCAAAGTCTTGCCTCTTGTTTGTTTAATGGTTACTCTACTATTATACCCTTTAGAATTTTTTTTGGCCTGACCCCTGGGCAGTGGTGTGGGGAATTTATATTGTTTAGCTTTTTATGCCTGGTTTTAATATTTATTTTTTCCCTTCGCGCCCAGAGTGAGTCGGGGACGCAACCCCTCTTCCAATTAAGGAGGAAGAAGGGTTACAACGCGAAAGGGAACTAATGAATCATAATCACAATGATATTACCTGTTACAGAGCTAATAACGAGCATATATGGTTGCATACATCCAACCTAACACTAACGAACCAATACTACAATTAATTTTGTAATTTTTAAGGCCCCACCCCCTTCGGACTTTTTCAGGAAATAAAGAGAAGTTGAAAAGCACACATGTATTTATTTATGTATCGTATTACACGAATACGATTTTAGGCAACCACAATAGCTCATCGAAATGATTACGTTTTTTTAAATTTTTTACTGGGCGTAATTACTGAGGATCGCAAACTCGCGTTTTAAAATATTTCAATTGAAATATTAATTAATATAAAAAATCGAAAGGAAAAAAAAAGGAAATACAAACCACCATATTTCTCCAAGTTCGGTTGAGACTCTATCAGTGTGTATTGAAGATAACTAAGTGAGGACATAACCCAGCTCATTGTCGTTTGTTTCCTGTTCGAAGCCGACGAGTGGCGTGTGTACCGACGGCCTGTGTGAGGGGGCCAGTCGGGGGCAGGTGTGTTCAGAGTGCCCCAGATGGGGGCGGCTACCTGCCCGCGGCACGGCTTGCCTCTCGGGGGTCCTAGGGAGAGAGATATAGCACTCGGCGGTCCCCCCCCCCCCCCTCCAGTGTTGCAACCAGGGACTGGCATGGGTCCGATAGCAGCGTCACGTAACTTGCCCACGTATCCTTCTGCTGCTGCTGTTCCGTCAACAGTGCTTGTAAGCGACTTCATTACGGTCACGTCATCTTCGCGACTGCGAATAAGTAGGAGACACGGAAATTTCGCGCAGGTTAGAATGCAAAACTTCACGCTCTCGAACCGTATTCATGATTGGAGCGCAGTTATTTAGACACGCCCCTTTTTCGACCGCGAGTCAATGAATGCCCAACTACCAATTAGCAAGGATAATTTTTTTGCGAAGAAATAAACCAATGGAAAAGCAAACAAGGGTTAAGCTAACTATTACTTTAAATTCAACCCTGAGGCCAAACGAATGCGCAAAGTTTCCGGGACTCTGGTAATAAGTAATGCCTGCGATAGCGACTGCTTCCTTGTAATTGGCTGCCGTCTGCAAGATAGTCTAATTTACTATCCAATGAATCCGCGAAACAACAGTGGTTCCTCACTTTGCAGTGTTCGCTGGTCCTGTTTTAAATACGGTACACTTACCCACTATTTTGTTATGAACTCTAGTATCCGAATGGGGCATCCGCAAATTATTAGTCTTGAGTGTGTAAGTCGCCGAAGTTGAGTTACGTGGGTCTTATTACACCCAGGTACCTTAAAAAATATTCTTGCCAATAATGAAAATAGGTGGAATAAAAAAATTTACATTTGACAGCTATGCAAAACATATTTTAAAAACATGTTCTTGTATAATATGAAGGTGACATTTCAACACTAATTTTTGTAACGCTACATTTCTGTCTAGAAGTATTCCATGTGAGAATCGTCAATATAACAGTGGTTTTATTAGGTTATATTAATGGTGTTTTATACCGTTTACGGTCATAATTTTATAATTACATTAAACACTGCTAAACTTGTAAATTTTTTGTGGTTTAGCTTTCAAAAATTAACTATTATATATATATGTGTATGTGTGTGTGTGTGTGTGTGCGTGTGCGTGTGTGTGTGTAGGTGTGTGTATGTATATATGTATATCGTAGTTAGTGCCACAGTTAGCAGTGCCGATAAGGAGAGTTAAATTGACTGAGAACTGAAACTTTGTTTTTAAGTTCAAAGACAATGTTAATGGCTACTTAGATTACATGGTTTGTAATTTCATTCGTTTAATTTATTTAATTTTACTTATCCCTTCAAAATTCTCAAAACTGTGACTCGGAGCTCGATGTCGCTACGTTATCATTCGATCTCTCAGCTATCGTGGAAATGGTCGTAATGGAAAACGACTCAGTTCACAGATAACTAACGCAACCGAAGCACAGATTGAAATTCGTGATTCGTTATCTTTTTTCCACTAACGATTGAAATCAAAGTACCTCGGCATTGCAAGGGCATACAGTGGAAACACACAGCACGGTTTTCACATTAACGCAGACAATGGAATACGAAAACAATGCATTCCGCGATCTAACAAAAAAAAAGAGTGAGAGAGGTTATGCATACTTTAATAATCTAGAGTTACGTGGAATTTTTTGGCGTAAATTTAACCGTTTTCACCTTAACCTGCGCTAATTTAAAATTCTGAGCTACGTGCTGCAATACTCAACTACAGGACGAAGATTGTTAAAGTAAAATCTTAACATCAATTTAAAAATGATATTTTTAAATTCACGATCACAGGATAGTTTTAACCAGTGTTCTTGGTAAATTCATCACATTACCTTGCCTACCTTATAAGATGTAGTTTGAATGTTACAAAATTTGTGTCAAGGCACCTGGCCGTTTTTCGTACACGGGAAATATATTATCAAAAATATCACCCAACGCGTCTGAGTGCATTGTAGGAAGATGTCTGATAATCAATACCACGTATTGTTTGCGAAACAATCTGATCACTCATTACACTGCAATAAGGTATGCCTGCGCTAGAGAGTGTTCCCTTGTGATTGGCGGCCGTCTGCAAGGGAAGCCATCGCCGTATTTGGCCGGGCCATTCAGGACGCATTTGCTTCCGCACTGGATGGCTGTGATTGGTGAGCTGACAGTGGACATGTGCCTGAAATAAACCCAGCCAACCGCGACACACAGGTAATGAATGCTACAAAGTTTTAATACACAGCTGGTCTGACCCCACTAATAATTTATAAGAATCAGGGCGCAAACCTGTTCCATTAAATGCCAATAGAAATGGAGGAAAATGCTTCCTAAGAAAAAGTACAGTTCATTGAGGTAAAAACTAGTACCCATGAGGATCGAGGTCGTGTGAGTGACGTCGGAGGGCATGTATACACTAAGGTCCAACCCAAGTAGATAGTTCGTTATTCAGTTCTGTCATTCCAACGGCCTAGGAGATATAATTGATTTTAAAAAAATTTAGAAACATAAATGTTGCTATCACGCCAACTCCCGTTCTAACATTGGCTTCACGAAAAGATCTTCAATGATCACAACCTAAAAAGGAAAAAAAAAAAAAAATTCAAACTGGCGTACCCCGCGGTAATTCTTGAATAACGTCACGTACCGGACAATTAGACGACACGCCCATTTTTTTCCTTAAATATACGCTGAAGCTATAACGTCGAGTTATGAAGTTCCGCAAGTTTTTCTCTATCGGAAATCACTTGTTTCCTTCGACGGGAGATCCATCTGGCCGCAGCAGTTCGCGTGTTTTCGGAAGCTAACCGCGTGACGGAACACAAACATCCGCAGTAAAAAAAAAAAAAAAAAAAAAAAAAAAAAAAAAAAAAAAAAAAAAAACGAGGGACCCAAACGACCCGGCCGATTACTGTCCCCGGGCAGAAGCAATAATACCCGACCGGAAAACCAATACAACACACGACAATAATAATTCACAGCACGAATAAAGTCGAAATTACAATAGTCCGTCCCCTCCGTCCGTCATGTGGCATGCCGCCAGTAAGACGGACCGAAAAATTGCATCCGTCCGTCTGTCAGAAGTTGGTAATTTCATATTTTTTTGATGGACGTACGGATGAAATTATAACCTCCAAATGTCTGAAATTTTTTGCCTGTCAAATCTGGTTGTATCAGGATGTCTTAAAAGTTTAAATGCTAGGCTGCTTACGTGATTATTTTTTAACTTGCGTTTGGATACATTTTGAAAAAATCGTCCGAGTCACAAAAACGTAATCAATTACGAATTACACATCTAAACATAAATACCTGAGTGGAAAAAAAGAGACTGTGTGCGGACAGGTGCGAGTTAAATGAGTTACAAGTGCATAGGTTAAATAATTGTCACACTGGGTAAGAATCTGGATAGCAGAACGGAGGGTGGGAGGTTGTTTCAGGAAGCCTACTGTATTTTGTCTGTGTTGTCATCGTTGCGGTGTCCAGAATGTATTGTTACGAACGTGAATGGCAAGGGCGTGCCGCGCGCCAGGTACCCGGGCGCCTGGCGGGCCCCGCACGGCCTCTGACGTCACGCGCGCATACCTTCGGGGATTACAGTGGCCCGGCCTCGCCACCCCCTACCCCCGCACCATCCTTCCTCGGCGCTGTTATCTGTCCCCGAGTTGGCGTGGGAATCCCGCGGGCTTAGAGAGGCCGCCGCGTGAAGTGGCGCGAATAATACGCCTCCATTCTGGATGCTTCGAGAGTTGGGTCGACCCGGGATGACGCGACGTCACAACCACTCCAGTCGGTTCCAGAAAGACGGCCAACGGGTGTAAAAGCGGCGACGCGTGCCTCCGCGGCGGTAGAGATCCAAGCCGAGAGTTGAGTGAAGTGCGAGCTCTGCGAATGGCGCAGGCGCGGAGCGACGGGACCGCGCGAGTGTGGCCGAGTGGCGAGAGACTGTGTGTGTGGACAGGCGCGGGGTAAGGGGCGAACCACTGTCGAGCCTGGCTACAGTGAGGAGTGCGAACTGTGGACTTGAACATATACTTATTTTTTTGTGACCAGACATTAAGTGTGGCCATTTAATTAGTAATGTAAATAATAGTAGTAAATAAAACTGTATAAAAATTACTTGGGCTATTCTTACGAACGCGTTTTCCCCACTCGTAACAATATGTTTTGTCACATCGTTGGGTTTGCTCGTGCGTTGTTGTTTTGTCCACATCATCTGTCTAGTATCGTCGTTGGGTTCGTCCTTTGTCGCTGTGTTGTCTAATGTGTACGTCTGTACTCTGATAATTTTTTTCTAATTCTTTCTGGACATGTGTTCATAAGAGAGACATTTATTTTCTAATGGGAATTTAGGCCTCGCCGTCGCGGGTTTATTCACTAAGTTTGCGCAAAATAAAAAAAAAGCTTCGTTGGCAAAAACAAAAAAAAAATAAAAAAAATCCACCGGATGTGTTCTCAGGTTACAACTGCATTTTCACGACGTTTTGCACTTGTTTGCTGCGCTGTCAGCGCGAAGCCGGCGGACCGGCGGCGGCGTGTAAATTACATGCTCGTGTAATTCAAGGTAAAACTCCAGCGGGCATTTGCGCAAGAAATAAATATACCGTGCTCCGAATAACATTAAAAGAACAAAAAAAAAAGTTCTCTTCGCGAGTTCCACGAGGTTCTGACGCAGCTGTCTTGTGGACTCCACTCGGGACGACGTCGACTCCTGGACTACTGCCCCCCCCCCCCCCCCCCCCCCACCCAGGAAAATGTGATTTTATTGACATCTTGGGAACCCAAAACAAACTTTTGCAAAGCAAAAACCAATATAACGGAAATTACTCACTCAAAATGCACAACATGAACTTCTGTCTGCATTAAACCCACGAAGAAGGGGTGAGGGGGGGGGGGGGTGTGTGGGAAACAACGCTATCATCACTTCCACTCTCAGACGTACCGCTTCGCCCTATTTTTGATTTTATACATTTTTTAATAACTTCATTTTAGATTTTTTTTTCGGGCAAGAAAATAAATCACCAAGGTGCAGGCTGAGTTTCCCTTTTATTTTATTTTATTTTATTTTCATTTGACAAAACGTAATGAGGTTTAAAAAAAATCTTTCGTGTTACATTCCTTCCAGTCTCGCGCAAATGTAACTACAGCTCTGGTTACTGCACACCTGTATTACTATCCCCTGCATGTCTTGCACGGTTAGATTAGTGGGGAATGGTTCGCAAAGCCAGCGGGATATCAGAGAAAAATTATTTGGATCAGGGGCCCAAATCGTTGTGTGTGTGTGTGTGTGGGGGGGGGGGGGGGGGGCGCTGATTGTACAGAAAAAGTAGGAGGAAATAATAAGTGAAATTTTTTTTCCTCATAGTTGTATGTTATTCTTCCTTTCGGCAATATACCAAAATAAATAATAATCTAACAGGTATGCGGTGTGTAAACCAAGTTCAAAGTCACTATAGCAATAGGAAAAAAATTTTTTCTTAAAAACGTGTTGTCTTTATTATTACGTTTACTATCCACGATTCACAGTCACGACTGCAAGCGCCAGCGACCCCAACATGAAGGGCTTTTAAATTACGAGGGGGATTTGCCCCATGCCCGTGGTCGGGACTATCTTGCCCTCCGTTTCACATGAGCTCCCAGACGTGTGAACAAACATCTTCAGATTTGTGTTTGGGACAGGGGTGGTATATTTTTTTTTTGTTCTGCAAACAACCCTCCGAAAACGCATCTGTC